>NW_018404097.1:1036388-1280363 GCF_002113885.1 Mizuhopecten yessoensis
CCACCACCACCACCACCACCACCACCACCATTAACCTATTATATTAATAGTTATTAGGAATGACGTCTTCCAACTGATACATTTTGACTTATCCAGCCGTTTGGAGAAACCTTACTCTATTGATTGAATTTAGCAAGAATTATAGCGAACGAAACAATCGATCGTGGATTTTATTCGTTCATTTTGCATTTAATTCTTTTCTCATTATTTGTGATTTAAACAATTATTTAATGCTTCCTAAAATATTTTATGTTAACTCTGAGGTGTACATTATATGTAGATATTGTTATTTCCTTAGTTGGTGAAAGGAATGGTTCAGCTGGAATACGAGGCTCTCGAAGAGTTGAAGTAGAAGGAGAGGACGAAGGCAGTGATTTAGGCTTGATAACATTTTGACACTTTATGTCTCTTCAAATTTTAAACTTTTCTAATATCTACTTCTTTCTAGCACTCATATTAACCACCCCGACAATGGCGTAGATATGACCTGCAAAAACGGCACGATATACTGGAACTACCCCACGGGCACAATAGACCTCCACTTCAAAGATGACCGCGCCTTCACCGCCTGTTTCCGGGACGAACTAGGGGTAGCAGTACTTGAGCTATCAGACATAACAACTGGAGCTCCCAAGGTGTTTCCTTCATTGTTTCATGGAGGTATTTACACCAAGATTATTGTAATTCTCATTCCTACTATTGACTTACAACATTTGTATAGCGTTGCGTCTTATATCTAGAAAGTTGCACACAAAACAGGCTCGCGCTGGATATTTTTACTATGACATTATCTAATCGGCACAATTGCATTGTTGGTACAGCCTTACTAAAGAGCAACCCAGTCAACCTTGGTCACTTTATATTAGAAAGGATATGCGTGTGAATGTCCTTGTATAGGTTCTTTTCTTTGTTATGTGTTCATATTTCAAACTATTTATAGTGGCATGCCTTATGAATACGACAACACAGACACCCCTCTATCCCACCCAGACCATGGTATACTCCACTTAGACATATAGGTAGCAAAACAATGAATTTCTTTGCTCATTGTCACAACTACACATTGTATGAATGTATTAATTTGTTATTGAGAGTATGATCTTGATCTTCTGTAGATGATCCGGACAAAGATTATTGCGTCACTTCAGTGAACAACAATTTGATCATTAAGATGCACGCTCCCTTCCATGCGTACGTGGCAGCATTCTCCTATCAACTGCGATTTTAAAATGTAAAATTACTGCTGTGATCAGAGAATTATTGTTGTTTTTAGTCTAGCGAGACGCATGTATTATTCATCTCGTGTTCATACCTAGTGTGCTGTTAATGTGTTTGTATTGTCTGTGTCGAAGGCGGGAAGAGGGAAATAGTTAATGCACCAAGATAATAAAGAGTTATGTACTGTTTAATGTGTGATGTAAGGATATACGACTATACAACATTTGTGTTATGTCGTTTGATCAGTAACCATGCAACGTTCTCCCATCAAAGTTTATAACAAACTCTTATTTTTTCAATATATTTCATCTTAAATATGAACGTAAACGACTAATAATTGTTACAATATTTCAAAATTTTGTAGTTTAATACCTATATAATGTTATTTTTATTATATAATTTGGTCTTCTATTATTAAAAAACCCACCATTGTTTAATATTCTACATATTCAGAAAGCATTTTTATTAATATAGGAAATGTGTTGCTTGTATTTATATTTTACATGAGTTGATGGCATTCAAAGTCTTGTGATGTTTATTTAGTATTTTGTCATAATTATATATCAGAAAAAAATGTATGTATACAAATGGAATTCCTGTGATTTGTATACTTCATACATCCTGTAATTCATCTCGCTAAATTGGTGTTCCAATATTTTGGTGTATATTCAAGAATCTGTAGAAAAACGAGGAAGGAAGCAGGGACCTATGTAAATACTTAGTCTGTCGATGCAGAAATTAAAAGCGTTCCTTTATAGACTCTTCTCAATACAGTTTATAACCATTATCATTATGCTCCATCATATATTTGTGAAGCTTTGTATCATATTTGTTTACTTTGTTCACTAGCCTGGAGTCTTTTACATGTCTAGTTACATACATTGGTTTTGTCCACTTTAGAATATCTCCCTTTTCTTTACTTTACATATGATTTCCTTTTCTGTATTTATTGATATTTATGTCCATATACATGTACATGTAACACTGTAATTTGGAGGAATAAAGAAATGAATGAATGAATCAGGTAAGAAACATAGTACATATTTGTAGAGCGGAACAACTTACACAAGGTTATAAAAACAATGCACAACATCATTTTTAGGATCAACACTGGCGGTGTCAATGATTAGCAAATGAAAACGTCCGATCATGCATCACGATCTAATCACAAGATTAATTAAAAATACAAATAAAAGGATTTCGAATATTTATCACTTTTTTTTTAAACATAAATCACGAATTTCCATATACAAATATGAAGGAAGTTTTCGAAAGTATGTTACAGGTTTCAAATATGAATAGCTTGGTTTTGAATACAAAACGTAACCTTAACAATATAAGTCACAAAAATTAAAGCATATATAACAAGATTTGGAAAATAATGACACACAAATTATACAAAACAAGTCGTCACTTATAAGAACACAAATCACAAAATGTTTGAAACATGCAACGCTTGATACTTTATAAACTTACAACTAGTTGCAGATTATTATGCTGGAACACTCGATAATAGAGATCAATGCGTGTTAACCTATTTACTGATCCAGATACCATCTAATATGTACGGGGATCCAGATACCAGCTAATATGTACGGGGATCCAGATACAAGCTAATATGTACGGGGATCAAGATACCAGCTAATATGTACGGGGATCAAGATACCAGCTAATATGTACGGGGACCAGATACCAGCTAATATGTACGGGGATCCAGATACCAGCTAATATGTACGGGGATCCAGATACCAGCTAATATGTACGGGAATCCAGATACCAGCTAATATGTACGGCGATCCAGATACCATCTAATATGTACGGGAATCCAGATACCAGCTAATATGTACGGGAATCCAGATACCAGCTAATATGTACGGGGATCCAGATACCAGCTAAAATATACGGGGAACAATTTGTCATTTCAAACAAGGTTATTTACTGGTAACAAATTCACTATAAACGAAGATACCTGGATAATCTAGTGTGATGAAAGGTTTCTGAATTACATAATAAAACAAATGTAGCTGAAGTCTCTGCTGTCAACAAAAGGGCATGGCTGGATTAACTACGGGGAATAAAGTATCTGGATTATAAAACATTTTCCTGAGGGCACTGGTGTTAAGCATCATCTCTAAGAAACAAAAGAGAATGGTTTATCTATTTGGAAAAAATGGTGGTTAAATTATCTACAGAGAACAAAAGTGGTATAGGTACTAGCGAAAATATACAGTTTGGTGGATTATATGCTGGTAATGAACCTTGATATATTATACACTAGGATGGATAGATTATCTACTGTGATCAAAAGTGGTTTGATAATCTGGATCTAAAGGTCTACCCAGAAAAAAACATGGCTGGATTATCTACTTGAAACGTAAGTGGCTGGATTATTAACCCATATCGCGGGGAACTTTATTCATAATATATGAACGAACGTGTCTGGATCATCTGTTGAATCATCCGCTGAGTATAAAGGTGCCAGCAGGATCTACCGTAGCTGAATAATCTACTCGGAACAAAGACGAATGAAGTATCACCTAGAAGACAAGGTTACTATATTAACGACGGCTGAATTACCTAGGTTGTACAAAGGTGGTGATATTTTCTGCTGGGACGATCGTGTCTGCCTTGTCTACTGTGAACCGAAACCGCTTGACTATCTATCGAGACATAAGGTGGCTACAATAGAAAATTAAGCTTATTGTCACTATTTTATCGATGTAGCATTATTTGCAATATAAAAAGTACACTGTCAATGAGGGGTTCCCGAATAAGGCCTCGTTTCGTTTTGTTTGATTTCAATAGCTTTTATTCAAATATGGTACTTGAATAGAGTTAACAACATGCTAGGTCTTTGTGATTAGGTCTTTAGATCCTACATTAGGCCATATTGCAATATTATAAAGATAAAAAGGATTCTGGTCAATTATATAATTCTTCGTTTAAATACCTAAGAAACTTGACATAAATGCATGGCCTACTATGAAGTTAACTGATAACTGCTGTCCACTTAGAATGTAGCTGACCTCTAAACTTCGGCGATTACCAGTCAACAATGTAGATAAGACCAAAGGAGTGTAACCGCTATACTGTTTGGACTAAAATCAAGATGGCCTTGTTCAGAGTAGTGTTTGCCTTTGTAGTTCTGGGCGGAGTGGTGTGTCTCCCTAGAAGATTCTTGTTTCAGGATCGCTGTACACAGGACCCAGAGACTGGACAGTAAGGATTTCGCTGTTATTAACCCTATTCAAGTTAAAGAACACCGTGTTAATAGGCTTTTAGATTGGTAAAATGCCAAATCTCCCATAAGGGCTAAAATGGTAAAAATCCCATTCCTTGTTTGCATGGCCTTTTGTATATGGACGGTGATATTGGTGATAAAGGGTGATAAATGTATTGATACAAGCTAGATGAATCCAAACTTGGCATTGACGAGAATGCAAAGCAATAATAACGGTCTTCCACTTTTATTTACATGTCTTTGCACTAAATTTAAGTACATATATTTCCTAACTGTTGCCACGTTAAATCAAACCATCAAAGTACAAATCAGGTAAGTTAGGTACCAACTTGGTTCACCCCTACGGGTGGGGATCGGGAAAAGAATTCACCTGCTGTTACCCACTGCATGTATCGTAGGAGGCGACTAATGTGGGAGCCCCATGTAGAATTTGGGATTTGCTTTGGTGTCTTCTATTTGGGGACACAAAAGCGACGAAAATAAATCTGCTGCGCCCATTGCAATATTTGGAATCTTTATCTTATTTTCTACTTCTAACGACCTTTTATTTCCTGGCGCCTTGCTTGGCAACACCTCAATTTTGGCTTGAAAGTTGAGCGTTTGCCCAGGTGAGGAAGGCAATGGGTTCTGTAACCAGGCCGGAACATACCAAAGTCTTTAAATTTTCAGGGGAATGGTAACAACTGGTTCACCCGTTGTCAGTATAATGTGACCATTTCAGTGAGATAGCACTATAAACTCGGCATCAGATACGTGCTATCAAAAGGAGGCAAGTACACCAACATACCCTGTCTCCTGCATTCACACACTCAAGCATGCATACACCACACACATGGAGGCACGTCCTCAAATAACCTTAGCTGTTATTAGGACGTTTAGGGTGGTAGGTTGGTGCAGTGGATAGCGCACTTGCCTTTCACTAAGGCGACCGGGGTTCGATTCCCCGATCGGACGTGAAAAGGTTGGAGTCACCTGCCTGACCATGTGAGTTTTTCTCCGGGTACTCCGGTTTCCTCCCACACTAAGACCCCCACGCGCTAACATCATAAAAAATGAATACAACAAAATAAAAAACACATGACATTACTTCACTGCTATATACTTGTTGAGACTAATAAGATTGATGTGTTTTGAGGATTTATTTTACTTTGAAGGTCCTAACTTCCTATTGACACCAATATGAATTTTACACTAACCACCGGTTAAAGTTAACCAACCTTTGAGCAACTGGGTCCACTTTGAATAATGATAACAAAGAATAAGCCTCATGTAACGATATTAGTAATACTTGATAGTACAACAATACTGGTGAACTCATTAACTGCTTATTGCTGAATTGCTGATGTGCCCTCGATGAGAGCTAGTTCAAGCTTGTGGTGATGCATCATTGTTATTTCGTTCACTCGCGACTTACTTTTTTCCGGTTGCGCACTTATTATTTCCTTAATCATAGTAGTGTAGCAATGTCTGTAGTAATAATGTGATTTTTTTTTTTAAACAAGTCCACTCTTATGTTCCCATACATGTAGATGAAAGGGTTTAGCCCTTCCGTTGTAAAGTTTGCATAAAAACTGTAAAACCCTATATGTTTTTAGTTGAGTCACTTGGTGTTAAGTATGGTATTGGATGGTAGATCCAATCTTAATACCAAAATGAGGGGTAAAATTTCCTCGGGTGATTTTTCCAGAACTTGTTTAGTCTTTCCTTGAAGCAGTTTAGGCTCGGTGCTGAGACCACTTGCTCAGGCAACGAGTTCCACGGTTTAATAATGCGATTACTAAAGAAGTTTCCCGTGATCAGCTTTTTGTAGGGCCTTTTGAACAGCTTCTTGGAGTGCCCCCTTGAAGATCTGCATTCACAGTGTTGGAATAGTTTATCCTTATCAAGTTTGTCGATGTTATTAAGGATTCTGTACCCTTTGACCATGTCTGCTCTCTCCCTCCTGTATTCCAGGGTTGGTAGACAGAGTATTCTTAAACGTTCAGCGTATGATTTGTTAGTTAATGTTAGTACTCTTTTCGTTGCTCTTCGCTGGACTTTTTCAATTGTAATTTTGTCCTTGGTATACAGGGGTGACCATATCGTTGAAGCGTATTCGAGGTGGGGCCGTATAAGAGCTTTGTAGACTGTTACTAGTATGGTTGGGCTCATATATGTAAAACTTCTGAATACTATTCCTGCAATATGTATTTCTTGATAGGGGCGTCCTGGCTACCAATACACACATAACCAGGTTACTCTGGAGGATGTCGTTAAACTTTAATATATACCGAAGAAATATCTGATATTTAATGGTTTCGCTCACAAAATGTTTTATCATATTGATAGAAGTAGTATCTTGCTTGTAAAAATGTTGTAATTTTTCACCGCCATTATCGATTAATCATGATCTTGTCGACTTCTTACTGGGATTTATTGCGTCTACCATGATTAATATAAAGTCTTGGAACGCTGAGACCTACTTACTTTCCTAGATACCAGAAGAGACATCAGGACGGGTATCGTATAAGTTGAAGAAAATGCTTTCCTTTCAAAACACAGGATTCCGACACTTACACTGTCGATAACTTAGGTTTTAAGCACCAACTCATTAAATTGAGGTGAGTTTCGATCTACCAAATTTACTTTCTCAAAAAGTAATTATTCACATGTGCATGTTTCTGGTTTTCACCTAGTTCCCATATCAATCACCCCGACAATGGCCCCACCGATTATGACGTAGATATGACCTGCAAAAACGGCACTATATACTGGAACTACCCCACGGGCACAATAGACCTGCACTTTAAGGGGGACCACGCCTTCACCGTCTGTTTCCTGGACGATCTAGGGGCAGACTACCTTCAGTTTACCGACATCACTAGACCTGGAGCTCCAAAGATGTTCCCTGCGTTTGAAAGAGGTATAATATACACATAATTCATGGCAAAAGGCTCAGCGTATTAATAACACAGTAGTCCAGAATTCTTTGATATTATAAATCACTTATCAACTTTATAGAAGAAATAATTTTCAATATTTCACTTCTAAAAATGAAATAAAACACGATTCCTGGTTGTACCTCATGTATACTGTATATATGTATAATCGGGTCGGCGAAAAAAATCTATTTTAAACTTCTTGCCTCAGTTGACTGTAATCTAACACTGAAATACATGCATAAGATAGTTCCTCGTATTTCCCTACAAAGTGAATATTAATAAATGGCTTCCGTACCTTACGCAATTTTATTGACTAACGATTTGGTCCGTTCGGTACATTGTTAAACGTATGAGTTCGGTTCATTATTAACGTATACATTCGGAGTATTTTACACATCATAACATAATAGATGAAATTGTTTTTATTTATTTTATAATAAAACTACGATTTTGGATTATTATTTATATTATTTAGCCACGAATTCTGCCTATTTGTGATATTTTTGACCTATGAATTTGGCCTATATTTGCTACATTATCTACCTAATTTGTCCTATTGTTACATTTTTAACTTTATGTTTGTTACATTGTTGACCTATAAATTCGAACTATTTGTTATATTTTTAACCTCCGAATTTAGTCTTTTCCCAACATAATCGACCTGTGAATTTGTTCTATTTGTTATGTCACTAACCTTATCATTTTTTTTTAAACAAATTGTGTACCAAAGTATTTGGTCTTTTGTAGATGATCCAGAAAAAGAATATTGCGTGACGTCAGTGAACAACATTTTGGTCGTAAAGATGCACGCTCCCCAGCAGACATATATGGCTTCTTTGTTCTATCATTTGCGATAATTAAAGGAAGTGTTGTTAAAACATTTTTTTTTTTTATATTTTTTATATAAAGTATTCTTCTAATTCCTCTCCTCCTAGTTGTTGAGATGAATCAGAGCGTAGCAGCACGAGATATTGTATGGTATGGACAACTGTTGTCTCTTGCATCAAAATTAGGAAAGGATATAGACGCTCCTGTCATTCAAGATTTTAAAAGAAAGGAAAGTGTTCACAATAATTTGTGTTCGCCTGTATCAATGAAACTCATATTTCTTACACAGTTTTCCAGAGCTTACCTGCAACACTTTTCATGTTTTCTGCATTTCTACCTTTGTTCGAACACAATTTCTTTTCAATCTTTTAACGGAAAGTACCCCTGATGAAACCTAGATGGCTAAAATGATGCAGCAATATTGTTTACTTTGTCTTTCTGCATAGACTTTCATTTTTTTAATTGGTGCTTACCTGCTTCGTATTTCTTGTGATTAGTAAATGTCAAGATCTCACTGATAATAAACATGGAAAAGCAGTTTCCGCACGTAAGGTTAGCTCCTTTTTGGAATTCAAGCAAAAAACTGAAGTCACCTTTAACCTTAGTATAGATTTTTTTCTATAAAGTACACGAGTTTCCTGGGTCAATCAACAAACGCCATACATATAAAATAACGTCCCGTCCTCACAGCATGGCTCCCGAAAACCCGTGCTATAAGACTGATTTAAGATCGAATCAACTGCGACATGTCGACACTGGAGATTGGACATGTAGGATGTTACTATCAAAAGTTGGGGGAAAATCGAGATCGTCAGTCACACCTACCATAAAGATGATATAGTTTTAAGCCGTCTAGGACGATTCTGTTGTTGATGAAGAAGAGTCTGCAGTGTCCTTGATTTCAAGTTTAGGTATAGGTATTGATCCCAAGTATACGTGGGAACGACGACGTGGTCAATACATTTCTTGTCATTTAGAGGCAAAACACACGGCCAATGTATCTTAAAAGGACATTAATGGAAATGGTTAGATCTGTGTTACCTTTCCGATAAATTCAGTCCCATATGGAAAATACGACATGGTATTCGGAGAGATTGTAACACAGAAGCATAAGCTAGTAGTCCGTCTTCCGAGAAAATGGAAAACATATAAGTATGGATTCCTTGGTCATCAGGTAGGCTTAGTTATATTCACAGGAAGGAAATGTAATAATGCATCAATGCAAACAAGTGTAATGCTATTAAATGCTATGTTTACCGACACGGCCACTTTTTTTTAATGCGGTTATGAACCTAAAAAACATGCATTATTATCTCGAAATTCACATTGCAATTGATGGCAGGAGTCGATACTCTGGGCTTTTAATAAAATGCTCTCTTTTATTTCATAAATCTTCTGCTCCTGCGTGATCTAGACAGAGAAATCTTAACCACGGAGTAAGATGTTTTAGTTAATCACGAGGCTTGTATTCTTTCATAATGGTCCATAGATGATTCTCTGATCACCAATTAAAACGTGCCTAGCTATAGGCCATAGTTGGAGGGACAAGCAGAACAGGAAATTGCTAAATGGAGAGCTTTTTAACACCATCTAATTTCAGCTGTTGTAACATTTGCATGTAGTTGAAACGTCTGGAAGCAATTGGTTTAGAACAACTATAAAATAATTGGGTAGTACAGTTGGTAGCTTGTTGTTGTATAGAATATAACCGATATCAATGACAGCTAACCCCTTTTTGGCAAATTAAACTTTCCTAAACTATCCGTAAAGACATTGAGTGAAGATTTACCTAAATCATCACTGATTTTATGATGTCTCAAAGCTGGATTCCAAAGGTCGCTAGGAAAACTTTTAGTTGTTCCCCTTGTAATGTTCCTAATACAAATATGGGCTGCAAATACAATGTAGTTCGAACATGGTAGACACCTAATGATTCTTCTAAAGTTCCCATAAGGTCTCCAAACATGATATTTCGGTTGGGCTGTTGTAATGTCTTTGACTTTGTCCATACCTATCTTCACGTCTCGTTTGAGGGGGGAACAAAGACATAACATGAGTAAGACTTTGTAGAATTACACAATCCACTTGCTTATTACATCCATATTGAGCAGTAGTGCAATAAGCCCAATGTACTGTTTCTCTTGTAAACCATGGTACGGGGTACTACGTGTAGGGTTATTGACAGGGTGATGAATACGGACCTTATTTCACCAAAAAATTGCCTCACTAATGCACAATTGGTATTGGGATTCAACGAGCAAAATTTTCTTATTTTCATCTTCGGGTCAATTCCCTGCATAAACAGTTAAGTGTCATTTTGTCAAATCTTCTTTTAAAGATTTATTCTTTCTGTGCCTTGCCATGCATCACCTTGATTTGAATTTTAGTTCATAAATGAGAAGATGAAAGACGAACGGTCCACGACACAGAAAACCCCACATAATAAACTAACCTACAGTGATAAAAGAACGATGACATATTTACAAATTGATTTATTGAACTGATTTACGTAAACATGTACATTATAACAGTTTGATCAACGTACAATATAGGGTCGCAAGTTTATATCAAATATCAGATTTAGCATACATATTGACAATTAGATTTATATTAATAAAAAAGTGCCTTTAATTATTGCTATTCAAATTAAAAGTATCTTCACATGCGATACAAGGTGGTTGAATCTACTATCACATTTTACAACGTGTTTGATGTTGACGACTTTGTATTTTCAAAATGTCCAATGTTAAAGGAAAGTCTACTCAAGGCAGCAAGAGATATGGGTTCTCAATAAAACTCTACCATAACAACTATAGTGTATAATTTTGGTTCAGAAAAAGTCCACCTAAATCAACACAGCGATACATTTTGGGTCTCTGAAAGTTCCATTTAAGCCAGAAATTATATTTTACCTGAACTGCCACAGCCTGAAATTCAAAGCCAGGAAAAAACCTTAATTCAAACCGCTTTAGTGAGAAATTTATTCTAACCAAACCACTATTAGCAAAATGAAAATTTATCCTAAACACTATTGTAAGGAACAAAATTCCACCTTAACTGCAGTAATTCAAAATTAAATTATATTTAAACCAATACATTTGTTAACTTTACTAAGTCCATCTACAGTCACTGGATATTCTAATTTTGTCTGTGGTATCTATATGTCTATAGTGATGGACTATGTATACCAACAGATACTGTCCATGTTAAGTCTATAACACCAGTAACAACTGGCCCCTATATACATATAGTACAAACATTGATATCAACACAATAGTTCTGGGTAAGTAAAAATAATTATCAGGTATGCTGAATTCGATTTATACATACCTAATAATAAATAATTATGAGGTCCTCCACCAATCACACTATGTCAGATACACTTGACAAGACCTAGCAATACCTAGCTGACTAGAGTACACACTTTAACAACTCAGTTACTGATCTCTAACTTACATACCAATTTTAATCTATTTTACTAAGTTTGCAAAAATTAAAAATAACACTGACAGTGACAGTAACAAGATGCATTCTAAAGTGATATTTACTTTTCTCTCTGGACATTTTGGTCATCTGATATCATTAAATCTATTGTTATACTAGATCAAATACATATTCTACCAGAGGGTGTAGAATTTAGTTCAGAATCAAAGCTTTGCTGTGGTTCTGACTCCAAATTCTATCCTTGAAAGTAGAATATCAGTATCCTATTGACTTACATGATTGACTTTTTCTCCAACTTTTTACACATTATTTGGATAAAAAAACATCATAGACATTGAAAATGCACCACTAAATAAAGCACAATTTTTAAATAACGTAGATATGAACAAAGGTCATATTTAGAGAAAAGCAAAAACAATATGGTATACCGAAGGTATCCCTCTTTAAAGATCCATGCAAGACCTTCAGGGCAAGCTTGTGTAAAACTCTTATGTTCATGAGCTCTGGTGTCACTTAAGCTTGTCAATGGCATTCAGACGATATTTTGACGGTCTTTCAATTGTGATGTAGTAATCGTCACGGAGCGCAGCAATGTGGGGTACATGTATCCTACCGGAGTATTCTGTATGGGACATGTGGGGTACATGTATCCTACCCGAGTAGTCTGTATGGGACATGTGGGGTACATGTATCCTACCCGAGTAGTCTGTATGGGACATGTGGGGTACATGTATCCTACCCGAGTAGTCTGTATGGGACATGTGGGGTACATGTATCCTACCCGAGTAGTCTGTATGGGACATGTGGGGTACATGTATCCTACCCGAGTAGTCTGTATGGGACATGTGGGGTACATGTATCCTACCCGAGTAGTCTGTATGGGACATGTGGGGTACATGTATCCTACCCGAGTAGTCTGTATGGGACATGTGGGGTACATGTATCCTACCCGAGTAGTCTGTATGGGACATGTGGGGTACATGTATCCTACCCGAGTAGTCTGTATGGGACATGTGGGGTACATGTATCCTACCCGAGTAGTCTGTATGGGACATGTGGGGTACATGTATCCTACCCGAGTAGTCTGTATGGGACATGTGGGGTACATGTATCCTACCCGAGTAGTCTGTATGGGACATGTGGGGTACATGTATCCTACCCGAGTAGTCTGTATGGGACATGTGGGGTACATGTATCCTACCCGAGTAGTCTGTATGGGACATGTGGGGTACATGTATCCTACCCGAGTAGTCTGTATGGGACATGTGGGGTACATGTATCCTACCCGAGTAGTCTGTATGGGACATGTGGGGTACATGTATCCTACCCGAGTAGTCTGTATGGGACATGTGGGGTACATGTATCCTACCCGAGTAGTCTGTATGGGACATGTGGGGTACATGTATCCTACCCGAGTAGTCTGTATGGGACATGTGGGGTACATGTATCCTACCCGAGTAGTCTGTATGGGACATGTGGGGTACATGTATCCTACCCGAGTAGTCTGTATGGGACATGTGGGGTACATGTATCCTACCCGAGTAGTCTGTATGGGACATGTGGGGTACATGTATCCTACCCGAGTAGTCTGTATGGGACATGTGGGGTACATGTATCCTACCCGAGTAGTCTGTATGGGACATGTGGGGTACATGTATCCTACCCGAGTAGTCTGTATGGGACATGTGGGGTACATGTATCCTACCCGAGTAGTCTGTATGGGACATGTGGGGTACATGTATCCTACCCGAGTAGTCTGTATGGGACATGTGGGGTACATGTATCCTACCCGAGTAGTCTGTATGGGACATGTGGGGTACATGTATCCTACCCGAGTAGTCTGTATGGGACATGTGGGGTACATGTATCCTACCCGAGTAGTCTGTATGGGACATGTGGGGTACATGTATCCTACCCGAGTAGTCTGTATGGGACATGTGGGGTACATGTATCCTACCCGAGTAGTCTGTATGGGACATGTGGGGTACATGTATCCTACCCGAGTAGTCTGTATGGGACATGTGGGGTACATGTATCCTACCCGAGTAGTCTGTATGGGACATGTGGGGTACATGTATCCTACCCGAGTAGTCTGTATGGGACATGTGGGGTACATGTATCCTACCCGAGTAGTCTGTATGGGACATGTGGGGTACATGTATCCTACCCGAGTAGTCTGTATGGGACATGTGGGGTACATGTATCCTACCCGAGTAGTCTGTATGGGACATGTGGGGTACATGTATCCTACCCGAGTAGTCTGTATGGGACATGTGGGGTACATGTATCCTACCCGAGTAGTCTGTATGGGACATGTGGGGTACATGTATCCTACCCGAGTAGTCTGTATGGGACATGTGGGGTACATGTATCCTACCCGAGTAGTCTGTATGGGACATGTGGGGTACATGTATCCTACCCGAGTAGTCTGTATGGGACATGTGGGGTACATGTATCCTACCCGAGTAGTCTGTATGGGACATGTGGGGTACATGTATCCTACCCGAGTAGTCTGTATGGGACATGTGGGGTACATGTATCCTACCCGAGTAGTCTGTATGGGACATGTGGGGTACATGTATCCTACCCGAGTAGTCTGTATGGGACATGTGGGGTACATGTATCCTACCCGAGTAGTCTGTATGGGACATGTGGGGTACATGTATCCTACCCGAGTAGTCTGTATGGGACATGTGGGGTACATGTATCCTACCCGAGTAGTCTGTATGGGACATGTGGGGTACATGTATCCTACCCGAGTAGTCTGTATGGGACATGTGAATTTTACATACATAGAAGTGGGGGAATACGTATATCACGTTAAAACATATTCAATCGTCCATTCCATTGGCTACACTATTGATAAATATCATGATGCCATCAGTACAATCAGCTCCATTTTTGAGGATCTATTTCATTAACATTCATTCTTAACACACAAACAGAAATGCACACATAGTATTAGTCTATTTACGTAGACCCTTTGCAAACTGGGTACATTTTGCGGGGTGATGACTAGAGTTGGTCTTGAGAACAATTAAATCAACTGCAAAGCAGTTCATGAATTTGTTTCAAAGACAACACCAATTAATGAGTTTTGTATGGCTGCAAGGTCAGCAGATTCCTTTTCACTCTTCTCTACTGATTCTCCATCAAGACCACCATAATTGGAATTTGTACACTTTGTCAGGACCATGAGTTGATCATTCTTGTCAAGTTTCAGTTAAATTGGCGCAGCAGAACTTGACTTTAGGTTTGAAATAGTTTTTCAAAATGGCCGCCGTCGCGGCCATATTGGATTTTTGATCGACCCGAAAAATAACAACACTTTGTCAGGACCATGAGTTGATCATTCCTACCAAGTTTCAGTTAAATCCGCCCAGTAAAACTTGACTTTAAGTTTGAAATAGTTTTTCGAAATGGCAGCCTTGGTGGCCATATTGGATTTCTGATTGACCCGAAAAATAACAACGCTTGATCAGGGAGTTGTTAGTAACATTCCCATCCTATTTCATTGTTGAACTTATAGTAAAAAAAAAAATCCAATTTGAATAGATATTGAAATATATACAGTGAAACCTGCCTAATCTGATACCCTGTAGGATACAACAAACTGTTGGAACAGACAGGGTATAAGAATACACAAGCTTAATTTGGTATGTTTTTTAAGAAATGGGATTATTTCTGTATGTCATTAGGACAAGGTGCACAGAAATTGGGTGCGACATGTTTTCACTTTACAATTACATATTATATCAGTAATATAACTTGTTCTGAGTATCAGAGTTATAATTTGACGTCACAGCAACAGTAGCAGACCGTGGAAGTCAACTTTGAGTTTGCTAATGTCTTTCCCTTGAGCCAGAGGGCAAGACATTCGAAAATATCATCCCAGGGGTTGGAGATTTCTCTGTCATACCCTCAAGGTAGGTGACGAGTCTATAAGTCCACAGGATACATTTTTGACCTAACATATCTTTGATACCAGCTGTAGTTTTACAGTGCTCAGGAAAATCTTGACCTATAGACTATCAACCTAATGACTGAATGTCTACTCTTGTGAAGAAAGCATCAGTTGATTATTACAGCTTTTCTGAGATTCTGTTTGCGTATGGACAAGGTGTGATCATTAACTGCTTCCTCTGAACCACTAACTTGGATCTCCAATCAAACACCTGAAATGAAAATCAATATGAGGAATGTTTAGAAAGCACAGAAGATAAACTCACTAAATTATATGAATAAAGATATATAAGTATTAAATAATGATAGTGAAGTTTATGTTATCCGAGAACACTACTATTTTCAGTATACAATTAATACACATGACATATGAACACAACAGGAATCCCTCACCACTCGGAGCGTGCTGTGACAGCCTCCCTCCTCCTGATAGTAAAGTTTATGTTATCCGAGAACACTACTATTTTCAGTATACAATTAATACACATGACATATGAACACTACAGGAATCCCTCACCACTCGGAGCGTGCTGTGACAGCCTCCCTCCTCCTGATAGTAAAGTTTATGTTATCTGAGAACACTACTATTTTCAGTATACAATTAATACACATGACACATAAACACTACAGGAATCCCTCACCACTCGGAGCGTGCTGTGACAGCCTCCCTCCTCACCAGGCGCTTCCTATCATCAAGGACCGGCTCTAGACTTCGCACCACTCTGGTTTTGTATGGCAACAGTAGGTGGACAGGCAGAACACACAGCGCACTTATACATCGCAAGGCCTTTATCCGGATTTTCTGAGTTTGTAAAGCAAAAGGAATTGTCTGTATCTATATCATAATGTGTTGTAAGTCCAAGGATTCCGCTCTCAATATGTACATACAAATCTCTTTGTGCACTTGAAGTATGTCATGACAAAATTAAAGGCACTAAATTAGTCATTTCCAGACTTCAAAATATTGTCCAATCACTAGGCTTATCTCTGTGCTTTGGTGATTACTTGGCGACTAGTCCTAAATAAAAGTAAGCCAGTTTTACAGTTGAGCTGTCGCATCGTTCCTTTTATCTGGTATCACAGAGATCAAGGTATGCAGGAATCTGTAAAAGTGTCCAGACTAATCAACTAGTATCACCTACAAGATGACATGTACTGTACCTTTGATTCTGTCACGACATAGTCCAAGGGTGTAGAGAACATATATATATACATCCAAGGGTGTAGAGAATATATCTATATACGTCCAAGGGTGTAGAGAATATATCTATATACGTCCAAGGGTGTAGAGAATATATATATATACGTCCAAGGGTGTAGAGAATATATATATATACGTCCAAGGGTGTAGAGAATATATATATATACGTCCAAGGGTGTAGAGAATATATATATATACGTCCAAGGGTGTAGAGAATATATATATATACGTCCAAGGGTGTAGAGAATATATATATATACGTCCAAGGGTGTAGAGAATATATATATATACGTCCAAGGGTGTAGAGAATATATATATATACGTCCAAGGGTGTAGAGAATATATATATATACGTCCAAGGGTGTAGAGAATATATATATATACGTCCAAGGGTGTAGAGAATATATATATATACGTCCAAGGGTGTAGAGAATATATATATATACGTCCAAGGGTGTAGAGAATATATATATATACGTCCAAGGGTGTAGAGAATATATATATATACGTCCAAGGGTGTAGAGAATATATATATATACGTCCAAGGGTGTAGAGAATATATATATATACGTCCAAGGGTGTAGAGAATATATATATATACGTCCAAGGGTGTAGAGAATATATATATATACGTCCAAGGGTGTAGAGAATATATATATATACGTCCAAGGGTGTAGAGAATATATATATATACGTCCAAGGGTGTAGAGAATATATATATATACGTCCAAGGGTGTAGAGAATATATATATATACGTCCAAGGGTGTAGAGAATATATATATATACGTCCAAGGGTGTAGAGAATATATATATATACGTCCAAGGGTGTAGAGAATATATATATATACGTCCAAGGGTGTAGAGAATATATATATATACGTCCAAGGGTGTAGAGAATATATATATATACGTCCAAGGGTGTAGAGAATATATATATATACGTCCAAGGGTGTAGAGAATATATATATATACGTCCAAGGGTGTAGAGAATATATATATATACGTCCAAGGGTGTAGAGAATATATATATATACGTCCAAGGGTGTAGAGAATATATATATATACGTCCAAGGGTGTAGAGAATATATATATATACGTCCAAGGGTGTAGAGAATATATATATATACGTCCAAGGGTGTAGAGAATATATATATATACGTCCAAGGGTGTAGAGAATATATATATATACGTCCAAGGGTGTAGAGAATATATATATATACGTCCAAGGGTGTAGAGAATATATATATATACGTCCAAGGGTGTAGAGAATATATATATATACGTCCAAGGGTGTAGAGAATATATATATATACGTCCAAGGGTGTAGAGAATATATATATATACGTCCAAGGGTGTAGAGAATATATATATATACGTCCAAGGGTGTAGAGAATATATATATATACGTCCAAGGGTGTAGAGAATATATATATATACGTCCAAGGGTGTAGAGAATATATATATATACGTCCAAGGGTGTAGAGAATATATATATATACGTCCAAGGGTGTAGAGAATATATATATATACGTCCAAGGGTGTAGAGAATATATATATATACGTCCAAGGGTGTAGAGAATATATATATATACGTCCAAGGGTGTAGAGAATATATATATATACGTCCAAGGGTGTAGAGAATATATATATATACGTCCAAGGGTGTAGAGAATATATATATATACGTCCAAGGGTGTAGAGAATATATATATATACGTCCAAGGGTGTAGAGAATATATATATATACGTCCAAGGGTGTAGAGAATATATATATATACGTCCAAGGGTGTAGAGAATATATATATATACGTCCAAGGGTGTAGAGAATATATATATATACGTCCAAGGGTGTAGAGAATATATATATATACGTCCAAGGGTGTAGAGAATATATATATATACGTCCAAGGGTGTAGAGAATATATATATATACGTCCAAGGGTGTAGAGAATATATATATATACGTCCAAGGGTGTAGAGAATATATATATATACGTCCAAGGGTGTAGAGAATATATATATATACGTCCAAGGGTGTAGAGAATATATATATATACGTCCAAGGGTGTAGAGAATATATATATATACGTCCAAGGGTGTAGAGAATATATATATATACGTCCAAGGGTGTAGAGAATATATATATATACGTCCAAGGGTGTAGAGAATATATATATATACGTCCAAGGGTGTAGAGAATATATATATATACGTCCAAGGGTGTAGAGAATATATATATATACGTCCAAGGGTGTAGAGAATATATATATATACGTCCAAGGGTGTAGAGAATATATATATATACGTCCAAGGGTGTAGAGAATATATATATATACGTCCAAGGGTGTAGAGAATATATATATATACGTCCAAGGGTGTAGAGAATATATATATATACGTCCAAGGGTGTAGAGAATATATATATATACGTCCAAAGGTGTAGAGAATATATATATATACATCCAAGGGTGTAGAGAATATATATATATACATCCAAGGGTGTAGAGAATATGTATATATAGTCCAAGGGTGTAGAGAATATATGTATTCTGAGAGCATAATCCCTGGGATTCTATGCTGGTTTAACCGTGACACAAATCATCAACAAAGGGTGTTTTTGTGGTTTTTCCTATATAGAGTAACCTCCCCTTAACTTCGTATATAATTCCTTTTGGATAACTTTAGCACCGTTAGACTAGGACACTTTCATTGACCAGGTACCCTAGCTCAATTGGTTAGAGCCATAGTGACACAATCTAGGATGAGATTCCTGGTCTAGCCCCTATGAATTTTTACACTCAAAACTTGTTGATTGTTATTTTTTTCTCAAAAAAGTCTCGCAAGCTATGGTTTTCTTTCTAGAAATGTTTTATCAAAATTATGGTCAATCCTGAAAAAGCAGTAACACTAAGTTACAGTTTATGTCAGTGGTACAGGGATCCTTAAGAACTTTTATTATTGAAACTTAGGACAACCGTGTCTTACCATTGAGGACGGATGTGTACACAGCTGGAGTAACTGTGGTACAAGAGTGTCTACATGCTTAGATATCACATCAGGTGCATCATGGGTAAGGTCACATAATATCGTCATGGTGGACAGTTGAAGGTCAAGGTCATCACACAACAAAGAGTGTACCATCAGGGGGAATAACTGCAACAGTAAATGAAAAGCGAAACATCAGGGGGAATAACTGCAACAGTAAATGAAAAGTGAACCATAAGAATAATTTGAGGTTCATATATACCGCTTTATCACAACCTTGTACTTAGGTTGTCTCAAAGCGGTTCACAAATTATTATTGTGGAAAAGGAAGAGTAACTGCACTGATTACAGTAACGGAAGACTTAGTTCCACCAACAGGTATTACATCATAATTCTAACAATCGTGTAATATAACAATACACAAATACGTTAAAGACTAGCTATTTGACAACTTCATTATACAGTAATAATTCGAACTTTATGGGACCATCGGAAAACAATTGAAACATGGAGACTTCGACTCGCGAATGTTGAGCTGTAAACATCTTTTTGAGGTTCTGTATATACTGCATAAAATCCAATGTGATTGTTAAGATATGGGACACAAGGCAAGAAATTTAATTTGAAATCTATCAATATTGGATTTAACATTATAAGAAAAATATTGTTTGCATGTTAAGGTGTTGATATGTCCCCTGGACATTCCAATATTTAGTTGTAATTTTCAATGTTTTCCTAACGATCTGACCTTGATTGTAGTTTGAAACAGCAAGAAATTTGACCTGTTAAAGTTAAGATTCATAGATGAAATATCAGTAGTTTGATATAAGGAAAACAAATCTGGACTTTGCAGAAAATTTAACACATCGAGAAATTTGTGAATCTTCCAAGTTTGATTTATCGAAATTTGACTGTATCGTGATTCCTAACTTACTGGTGGCAGTTCACTGAGCAGCACTTGTTTGGGGAGAATTTTCAGCATGTGTGATAAACAGATCAGGTAGTTCTTCTTTGTGGCTGGAGTGAAATAGCAAATTAAATGTTTACATCAATTAAGAAAATGTCAGTATATATGTAATTTTATTAACTCAAAATCAGACAGGGAAAGACAATAAAAAAACCAAATCGACTGATCACAGAAAGAGAAGTTAATATTGGTTTGTAACAAATTATTAACAGAAATATAATTAATAGCTTTTCTTTCTTATTTCAGTAATGCATTTTTCTCAGTTAAAGTACTGGAGGCAAATGGATTACCGTTCCTTAACCACACTCACCAGGAGGGGAGCTGGCGAACCCCTCTTTTAGTCTCCCGACATTTTCCACAAATATCCTCTGTTTGTACATTATCCGTATGTTAGCACCAAGAGGCTTGGAGAGTACATCAGGGAAATCCCCTAGAATGATCTCGAACCCAGTAGCAGCCAGTTCTCCAATGGACTGGTCATCCAATAGATTTGTGAGCTGTCACAACATATGTGTACATTAATAAAAAAAACAAAAAACAGGACCACTGAGGAAGCTACACTGATTAATCCGAACATAGAAAGAGGAGTAAACCTTATTCTGTAGCTATTACTGGTGGCAAGTTTGTATTACAGAACAAGTTTTACCTTTTACCTTCAAAGCACAGAGGTCTGATATTTTTACACAATCAATAATGCTTTTGAGAAATACCACATGAAATATAGCATGAAACATTTTTCAAGTTTCAACACTTTGCCATCCTACTCTTGTGGGGTACTTGCAAACAAAGTTTTGCTTCGGGCAGGTGAGCTAAAAACCCAGTTTTTATCTATCTATTGGAAGACGATGCGTATTTTGATATACTTCAAAATATACAATCCTAGGTGACAGAGTTTAGAAGTATAACCCAGACACAGTGATGGACCGACTGTCATACAGAGTGCTGACCTATTTCACTCTCTAGTAGTATCAATTGGGTACTAATAGAATGGCTTCAAACCGAACAAACTTTTCTATGTGATATCTGATAACACATGTTATCCTGTGAAACATGCCGATATTTTGAAATTCATCTGCACTGACTCTACATTAGCCGTAGTAAAACTTGACTGAAAGTTCAATTCAACATAAATCCAGATAAAAATAATCACCATTGAGATAAAATCCTTAGCTTTGCTATGGCCTCTCATGGCAAGAGCCTTTGTGAACCAGATCAGCTGATTCAGTGCAGCTCTTTTTCTACCTTCCACAGTGTCACTTCCCAGAACACTATTTATTGTGTCAATTGATGACTGTAAAAAATTCAGTAGACTTTCACCTGGAAAATGATAAACAAGACGATTAAGAAAAGAAATGACAAGGCAATGCTTTGCTAACAAATATTGAGATTAGAATAAAAAGATTTGGTGTATCAGTATTATCATGTGACGTTTGTGTTATGTAGTGAATCTTAGTATGATATTCTGTCACTTGTAATGAAATGTTACAGATGTGTTATAAAATGTGACCAGATTATTAATGGTTTAGATGTACAACAGCCAATGTCATAATAAGGGAGAAGGTGCAATATTTACAAAATGCTTAATAATGTATGTATAAAAGGCATCAAGACTTTCTTTTACTAGATCATATCGGATATGAAACACATTGACATCCTATAACACATAACATGATGCAGAACACATTGACACATTATAAATATGATAGCAGAAGCATCACTACCCCAAACTTATCGTACAAAAAATCTCAAAAAAAAGCACTGATGTAAAAATCTCCACTTTTACCCGTAAAACATTATGTGTAAGGTAAGATGTTATCAATATTATAAAACAGTATCGTTTTTATTGACTATCAACAATCTGTATCATATAAAATACTGACCAGTGGGCCACCTGTTGATGAGTCCAGCCAAACATTTAGCAGCAGTTCTCCTGGTTAGTTTATGGTCTGACTGGAGGGAAAGTGACCACAACTGCTGGCTGTAATCGGACAGACTGGACTCCAGAACCTGTTTGGGCAAAAGTAAAGCTATGAACAATGAAACTGTGTTCATTGAAAATCATCAATTCTGCCTTTTCTGATTCTTATATGCAGAAATTGAATTAAAATATCTCTACACATTGTGAAATTTCAATGGAGTTCAAATTTCATGGTGAGAAGACCGGAGCATATTTTCAGGTATTAAATTTCAAAGAACTCATTGGCAATTATCATTATCATATCATACTTGTTATAACATGGAAATAATTTTCATTGGGTATTAAATGTTATTACCATTACATTATTTTTCTAGAATTTCGAACTCCATGAACATATTAAATATGCAGTAATAATTAGATATAATAATCTTGACAATGTGTTATTTCATTCTGTCACCACTACCATCAGATCAACCATCATACACACTAGTGAAACTCTTACCTCAACAGGACAGGAACATATCACAGGGGATGCTAGGGTTATCAATTCTGTCTGTTGCCATGGTGATGAAGTCTGTGATGTAAAATAAAATGTAGGAAAAAAAATGTTTCTTATAAATGTGTATTGAATGCAGGTTAACTCTTTGCAAAGTTAATTCTAACTGAAAGTAATTATATCGCATGCATTTATATAAAGTGGTAGGAGATCTAGAGTCAATCACACCTGTATCCTTAGTTATGCCTACCTGTAGTGGATAGAAAGGTGTGGAGGGTGTACAGGAAAGGTATGCTGTCTCGTTGTGTAGATATAGCTGTGTCAGACACCTGCACAACTCTGTCAATCTCCTGTACAAAAAACAAGCTTACTTGGTACTGATGATGTATTATGCATACATTTATACAAAATGAATCACAGATATTTCTAATTACAATGTATTCAATTGTTTTAATTTTACTATATGTCTCATGTATTGGAAGTTGCCTTTGATTTATGTATGCTAGACATATGCAGCTCTTACATAACTTTTAAAATAATTCTACCGGCTGTTTTCTAATATGAAAAGACCACACACAAATAAGAACTTTAACAGACTGTGAGTTTTCCTGGACTTACTTTTCATTTAAATGTACAACAATCTGACGAACACAGGTGGTTAGATGCTGTAGGACATCTTCATTGTGCACACAGCTATTGTGATGGCTAGAATCTGTTGCCATGGATACAAGAAGACTGAAGAGTTCCGGCAGGGTGTGACTGTAAAGGACAGTCAGCATGTCTGGTCGTGATACAGCAGATGTAGTGATGACCGATAAACAGCTGGCCACAGACTGGACGTCTGGCTCCCCAGTGGACACTGTGTATCAACATCAAACATTAACTTCTTTTGTATGAGGGAAACACAGAGTATCCCCAAGGGAGGTCAATACACACTGAACATTTTATTTGTACAGCTTATAAAGTAACATTACATGATAAAATGAATATCTGTGAGAAAAGAATTTAACAAATTATTTGCTGCATTTAAACTTCTAAAACAGACAGATTTTAGAAGAAAACTGGGTAAACCCAGTAGCTAGAAACATAAGGTTTGCCTTCTACTAAGACAAAGCTGATCAGGATTATACAAATTAAAAAGATCTTTATAAAAGTATATTGTCTACTGTATTGAAACTATTGTAAGCTTCAGATAAGGATATAATCTATACAGCTAGAAACTTATTCACAGTTAAGATACAGGGTAGGTCCTAAGAACCCCATTGATTGTTTGGGTGAACTTACTCTGTGCCAGACAGGACAGGTAGCTGACAAGCTCCTTGACAACTAAGCTCAGGATCTCCGTGGTGACAGAAATGGCTGCCAGTGCGGTAAATACCATGTGATGTTGTTCAGGATCGGAGCCATCAACATCCATTGGTTCTGTGTGAAGAATTATAACAGTCAATTCAGCATATGATTAGTCCAATGTGTAGAAGAACATGTGAGGATATGGCGAGGGCCAGAAACAAGTATGGATACAAAAATGAAACATGTTTTAACAACCCAGGTGTGGTATAAAATGGTCTGGGGTGGATGTTGCGGTATCTGTGCTGTGGCATTCAAGTGAGGTGGCACTATATAAATGATACTGTTGGAAGTACGGTCCCACTACAAACAGAACACAATACATCTCCAGCACACACGCAGGCGTACACACATAGGGAGATATTATCCAGATGGTATAGGACTAGTAGTTAGTGCCTGATAAGGCAGTTCCTGGGAATTCCTCAAAATTGTATCGATTAATGTATATGCTAATTGTATTCATTGTATTAAATTGTATATCTATGTACTGTAAAGCGCTTTAGAGTGGTTTAAGTTAGCTAGATAGGGCGCTATATCAAATGTTGTATATTTATTTATTTTATGTATTTTTAAAAATTCTACAATAATTTTCTGTTATAGACAAAGACTGTTTCATTATCTAACCTCGCTGTCCCTACCTCATTACCTGGTACTTCCCTCACTCCCAACCTTCCTTAACTCACTCACCCCTGAAGACAGATTTTAACTCTTCAGATTCAAAGCTTGGAATAGTTCATTATGAAAGTTCAGGGGTGAATGAGTTAACCCACAACTAATTGTACCATAACCTTAAAAACTTACCCTCCCCTTTTCATATTGTATTTGTCCCATTAAATGAGGACTTTTTCTCATGCATCCTGTACCCAGTGGTCTTATCACTGGTTAATTGCGGTATGACAAGTTACATTATAAGGAATAAAATGTTACAAACTTGTTCTCAGTTTCTCCAGTAGACAAGGCAATACCACAGATTTCAGAGTTGCTGCATCAGTTTTAGCCATGGTGGAAAGGACACTACAGCAGCTGAAACTGAAAGGAAAAAAAACCCAATAACAAGAGGCACAATGGGCCTGAATCGCTCACATGGTATTAAATCTTACACTTGTAATCTTGAAAGTGGACTAAAATACAGCTACAGGCAAAGTTTCATTGTTTGATTAAAAAATCTATTAAAAGATTTAAACATATGACCCCTGTGACCTTGAAATGCGAACAAGGACATTAGTTTTAACATACTTTACAGCCTTTCATCACAGCTTGCTACTGGCCAAATATCATCATCCTAGGCCCTTTGAATATTGAAAAGAAGTTGTTTAAAGGTTTTAAAACATATTTGACTCCTGTGACCTTGAAGATAAGTCAAGATCATTCATTTTAACAATCTTTGTAGCCCTTCATCCCAGCATGCTACTGGCCATATATAATCATCCTAGGCCTTTTGGTTATTGTGAAGAAGTTGTAAAAAGGTTTTAAAAATATCTGACCCCTGTGACCTTGAATATAAGTCAAGGTCATTTATTTGAACAAACTTGTTAGCCTTTATCCCAGCATGTTACTGGCCAAATAGCATCACCCTAGGCCTCTTGGTTATTGAGAAGAAGTTGTTAAAAATATTTTTGTCATATTTGACCCCTGTGACCTTGAAAATGGGCGAAGGTCATTTATTTGAACAAACTTGGTAGCCCTTCATCCCAGCATGCTACTGGCCATATATAATCATCCTAGGCCTTTTGGTTATTGTGAAGAAGTTGTAAAAAGGTTTTAAAAATATCTGACCCCTGTGACCTTGAATATAAGTCAAGGTCATTTATTTGAACAAACTTGTTAGCCTTTATCCCAGCATGTTACTGGCCAAATAGCATCACCCTAGGCCTCTTGGTTATTGAGAAGAAGTTGTTAAAAATATTTTTGTCATATTTGACCCCTGTGACCTTGAAAATGGGCGAAGGTCATTTATTTGAACAAACTTGGTAGCCCTTCATCCCAGCATGCTACTGGCCATATATAATCATCCTAGGCCTTTTGGTTATTGTGAAGAAGTTGTAAAAAGGTTTTAAAAATATCTGACCCCTGTGACCTTGAATATAAGTCAAGGTCATTTATTTGAACAAACTTGTTAGCCTTTATCCCAGCATGTTACTGGCCAAATAGCATCACCCTAGGCCTCTTGGTTATTGAGAAGAAGTTGTTAAAAATATTTTTGTCATATTTGACCCCTGTGACCTTGAAAATGGGCGAAGGTCATTTATTTGAACAAACTTGGTAGCCCTTCATCACAGCATGCTACTGGCCATATATCATTATCCTAGGCCTTTTGGTTACTGAGAAGAAGTTGTTTAAAGTAAAAAGTTGACGACGAATGGATGACGGATGCCGCACCATGGCATAGGCAGGTGAGCTAAAAACCTAGTTTTTATCTCATCTATTAGAAGACGATGGGTATTTTCTGATATAGTTCAAAATATACAAATCAGGGAACCTCACTTTAGACAAGATGCTTATTTATAAAAGTCACACAATAGAATTAATTAAGAGATTACCTATCAATAATTTATACAGAGATCAATTAGAGTCAACAAATAAAGATTTTTTGTTTGTTTGTAAACAAACCGTTTTTCTAATAACATCTGGCCTCACAATTATGTATTTCTTAAGACTTCAATGAGTATCAGATCAAGAAATGCATTGGTCAGGAAATGTTAGGACATAGCTGTCAACCCTCCTTCATTAGGTGGGAGACTCCCTAATTATGACCAAAATTTACCAATTTCGAAACTCCCTCATTCAAGTCCAAACTCACACAAACTCAAAATCTACATCCTGTGATCAAATGATCTCCTAGTTACTGCAGGGTGTGTGTACTCATAACAGGTGTGTCTGAACCAAATGATCTCCTAGTTACTGCAGGGTGTGTGTACTCATAACAGGTGTGTCTGAACCAAATGAATGCCTTTTGATACATATACAGGAAAAGATAATTTCAGGAAAGCAGTTTCAGTCGCATTTCATGCGCTTTCTCCCTCATTTGAAATGTGGAATAAGGGAGATATCATTGGAGGTTTCAGTGGGGGACACCTATGTTAGGAATAAAATGTGAGCATTTCCCTGGTTTCATTGACAACCAATTAGAATGCTCTCCCTTAGAATCCATCTGTTACTAACCGGACATCTTTGTCCTCATCTGTGAATGCCCTGTCCACCAGTACTTTAGCCATTACAGGAGGGTCAGTTACAGCCAAGGTCAATGGTAGCTGTAGAAAGGTGTCCAGACACTGGACAGCGGCTACTCTCAACTGGACATTACTCTCAGATATGGCAGACATGACTACAGCATAAACTGAGTTCTGGAATTCACTTATAGACTTCTTTACTAGAATAGAAAAATGAAATGTCACGAATTAGACAATAGTAAATAAATTTATCTTTACATGCTGCTCATAAAATCATGTGAGTTTCGACCACAATGTAAAATCATATGCACTTTTAAAAGATCATTATTTTTTTAAAAGCATCAGCTGTGTTTTAACAACAGGGATATATTTGTTATTTTATTGGTTGTTTACCTTTTTCAGAGCGAATCTGTCTCGTGACTCGGAGAAAACTGTGTATTGACTCCATGACAGCTTTTCTGTCCGATGCCTGCAAATCCCAACAAATAATTAACAGAGAATAAGTTTAAAATGTTTATCAATAACAAGAGATCCCAAAGGGGTCTTGGCGCCCACCTTTGTACCCTCTTCATTAGTTCTTTGTCAGTTCGATCTTTTCTCTTCTTTCCTCTAACCTGTTTGCTCGAGTCATGCTAACATTAATGCACCTTGAGGTAACTTTTGATCTAAACTTAATACTGATGTGTATGAAAGCCAACTTTCAAAGTGAGTTTGCCATTTCACATATTTACTTGTACAGTACTTAATGTGAAAGAAATAGAATCGATCATTGCAATATGAGAAAGATCTGTTTAGTTCTTCTTTTAATCCATTTTGTTTTAATGATCAGTCTCAAAATATAACATGCACAACGAGAGATCAAGGGGAACCTACATATAAAATTTGAGAAAGATCCCTCTGGTACTTCCCGAGAAATAGCGATAACAAACTTTCACTATCAAAATCCAAGATGGCTGCCTGTCGGCCATGTTGTTTATCCGATCAGTCTCAAAAGTTGTCCTGCTCAACTAAGGACTAAGGGGAACATACATATAAAATTTGAGAAAGATCCCTCTGATACTTCTTGAGGAATAGTGATAACAAACTTTCAATATCAAAATCCAAGATGGCTGCCTGTCGGCCATGCTGTTTATCAGATCAGTCTCAAAAGTTGCCCTGCACAACTAAGGACCAAGAGGAACCTACATATAAAATTTGAGAAAGATCCCTATGGTACTTCTTGAGAAATAGTGATAACAAACTTTCAATATCAAAATCCAAGATGGCTGCCTGTCGGCCATGTTGTTAATCCGATCAGTCTCAAAAGTTGCCCTGCACAGCTTAGGACCAAGGAAAACCTACATATAAAATTTGAGAAAGATCCCTATGGTACTTCTTGAGAAATAGTGATAACAAACTTTCAATATCAAAATCCAAGTTGGCTGCCTGTCGGCCATGTTGTTTCTCCAATCAGTCTCAAAGGTTGCCCTGTACAACTAAGGACCAAGGGGAACCTACATATGAAATTTGAAAAAGATCCCTCTGGTACTTCTTGAGAAATAGCGAAAAACAAACTTTAAATATCAAATCCAAGATGGCTGCCTGTCGGCCATGTTGTTAATCCGATCAGTCTCAAAAGTTGCCCTGCACAGCTTAGGACCAAGGAAAACCTACATATAAAATTTGAGAAAGATCCCTATGGTACTTCTTGAGAAATAGTGATAACAAACTTTCAATATCAAAATCCAAGTTGGCTGCCTGTCGGCCATGTTGTTTCTCCAATCAGTCTCAAAGGTTGCCCTGTACAACTAAGGACCAAGGGGAACCTACATATGAAATTTGAAAAAGATCCCTCTGGTACTTCTTGAGAAATAGCGAAAAACAAACTTTAAATATCAAATCCAAGATGGCTGCCTGTCGGCCATGTTGTTAATCCGATCAGTCTCAAAAGTTGCCCTGCACAGCTTAGGACCAAGGAAAACCTACATATAAAATTTGAGAAAGATCCCTATGGTACTTCTTGAGAAATAGTGATAACAAACTTTCAATATCAAAATCCAAGTTGGCTGCCTGTCAGCCATGTTGTTTCTCCAATCAGTCTCAAAGGTTGCCCTGTACAACTAAGGACCAAGGGGAACCTACATATGAAATTTGAAAAAGATCCCTCTGGTACTTCTTGAGAAATAGCGAAAACAAACTTTAAATATCAAATCCAAGATGGCTGTCTGTCGGCCATGTTGTTTATCCGATCAGTCTCAAAAAATGCCCTGCACAGCTTAGGACCAAGGAAAACATACATAAAAAATTTGAGAAAGATCCATCTGGTACTTCTTGAGAAATAGCGATAACAAACGTTCAATATCAAAATCCAAGATGGCTGCCTGTCGGCCATGTTGTTTATTCGATCAGTCTCAAAAGTTGCCCTGCACAGCTAAGGACCAAGGGGAACCTACATATGAAATTTGAGAAAGATCCCTCAAGTACTTCTTGAGACCGGACGACGGACGGCGGACGACGGACCACGGACGCAGGGCGATTTGAATAGATGATGGTGGGCAAAAAATTCAGAAATCTCTTCCTGAATATTGATTTACAGTGTATGTTGTGGTAATGTTAATCCCAAATTTAACTCTTTCATGATCTCAAAACCATGAATTTACCACTGCAGACGTTCATTTTTTCTACATGATTGCGAAAAATACATGACATGAAACCAAAGCACTATACATTATGAGCATCTACCATTTGAGTTCTCTCCAAACTTTGGTTTTTGTTTGTGAAGTTCAGCAGTTACAGTCACCTACACATGTTAGAAGGCCATTACACTGAGGTGGTGTCAACAGCAGATCACAAAACTTTAGCACACTGATCACATGGACTGATCACATAGACTGATCACATAGACTGATCACATGGACTGATCATATAGACAGATCACATAGACTGACCACATAGAATGACCACATGGACTGATCACATAGACTGATCACATAGACTGATCACATAGATTAACCACATAGACTGATCACATAGACTGACCCCATAGACTGATCACATAGACTGATCACATAGATTGACCACATAGACTGATCACATAGACTGACCCCATAGACTGATCACATAGACTGATCACATAGACTGACCACATAGCCTGATCACATAGACTGACCACATAGAATGACCACATGGACTGATCACATAGACTGATCACATAGACTGATCACATGGACTGATCATATAGACAGATCACATAGACAGATCACATAGACTGACCACATAGACAGATCACATAGACGGACCACATAGACTGGCCAGATAGACTGACCACATAGACTGATCACATAGACTGACCACATAGCCTGATCACATAGACTGACCACATAGAATGACCACATGGACTGATCACATAGACTGATCACATAGACTGACCACATAGACTGAACACATAGACTGACCACATAGACTGACCACATAAACTGATCACGTAGACTGACCACATAGACTGATCACATGGACTGATCATATAGACAGATCACATAGACAGATCACATAGACTGACCACATAGCCTGACCACATAGACTGATCACATAGACTGACCACTTAGACTGACCACATAGACAGATCACATAGACTGACCCCATAGACTGATCACATAGACTGATCACATAGACTGATCATATAGACTGACCACATAGACTGACCAAATAGACTGATCACATAGACTGACCACATAGACTGAACACATAGACTGACCACATAGACTGACCACATAGACGGACCACATAGACTGACCACATAGACAGATCACCTAGACTGACCACATAGACTGACCACATAGACAGGTCACATAGACTGACCACATAGACTGACCACATAAACTGATCACGTAGACTGACCACATAGACTGATCACATGGACTGATCATATAGACTGACCACATAGACTGACCAAATAGACTGATCACATAGACTGACCACATAGAATGACCACATGGACTGATCACATAGACTGATCACATGGACTGATCATATAGACTGACCACATAGACTGACCACATAGACTGATCACGTAGACTGACCACATAGACTGATCACATGGACTGATCATATAGACCGATCACATAGACAGATCACATAGACTGACCACATAGCCTGACCACATAGACTGATCACATAGACTGACCCCATAGACTGATCACATAGACTGATCACATAGACTGATCACATAGACTGATCATATAGACTGATCACATAGACTGACCACATAGAATGACCACATGGACTGATCACATAGACTGATCACATGGACTGATCATATAGACAGATCACATAGACAGATCACATAGACTGACCACATAGCCTGACCACATAGACTGATCACATAGACTGATCACATAGATTAACCACATAGACTGATCACATAGACTGACCCCATAGACTGATCACATAGACTGATCACATAGACTGATCACATGGACTGATCATATAGACAGATCACATAGACAGATCACATAGACTGACCACATAGACTCATCACATAGACTGATCACATAGATTGACCACATAGACTGATCACATAGACTGACCACTTAGACTGACCACATAGACAGATCACATAGACGGACCACATAGACTGGCCAGATAGACTGACCACATAGACTGATCACATAGACTGGCCACATAGACTGACCACATAGACTGACCACATAGACAGACCACAGAACGAGTGTTAATACCTGTGGATGGCTGTAGAATATCTGGACTAGACGTGTCACCACCAGGGACAGAACTTTACAGCAAGTGACCTCTGATCCTGCTGCCACAGCACAGAGGAGACGACACGTGGGGACCATTAGGCGTAAATCATCATCGCCTAGGTAACGGCTACATTCTGAAATTGATAACAAATACAGGATGCCTTCATAAACTTCAGGCTTAATCCTTTGATATTTTTTTAATATTCCTGGAAATATATTTCACCTTCTACTTAAAAAAAAGTTGCCATCAAAATTACAATTTCTGAATATCAAATCTTATCATCGCTACACATAATTGAAGCTATTTTCTCCTTACAATTAGCAGTTCACCTTATTCCTTCACACACACATATTTCTATTGTTAGAATCTGTCATACCAGTTTATCCATGGGCAGAACATTGGACATAAAGCATTGTATGTATATTGTGAAACTGAAATCATCAAAACTTTGATTTAAAAGTAGTTGTTTTAATTCTGGACCATTCTTCTGAATTTACAATGAATGTTATGGAATTTATATTGAATGTAGCATTGAAACTGAACATGTCTTGACACTAACTGAAAATTTATCTTTTTGCAAAATATATTTGCATCCTTTGCTCATGGTACTTTTCCAATTTCCAACAGATTGGTAGCATGTATGTACTTATTGTTACACTCATATTTCCTCATATAGATGACAATTTTCAGGTGACATGCATCCTGATTGTGTGCTACAGGTATATATGTAAAGGCAAGACTATATATAGATTTCACACTTAATGTTTATCATGGCTAAGCTTTTCGAGCTAGTGTAAAAAAAGTGTTAAAATATCATACCACTAAGTACAATATTTGTAGTATATCAGGATACTTTACCATTCCAGATCTCTGACACAAATTCCTCAGCACATGTCTGACTGTCTGTGATGATAGTCTGTGAAAAAGATATCAACACAATTTATACAACAGATGATTATATCTTGTTATGAGGTCTTATCTTGAAAAAGAAAGTAAACGTAGGCACAGATCACAAAAGTAATTTACATGGTTGTCAAATTGGTAGTGTTCTTTCAAGTCAGTAACACATTGAAATATCAGAATTTTACAGATTTAGAATGCTATGCATATCATATTTTACACATGAAGTACATTAATATCTATAAACACACTTACTTCCTGTGAGAAGGTGGTTGTCATGGCAGTGAGAGCCAAAAGAGCTGCAGCCTCGAGCTCCTCATCTCCAGATCCAAACACCTTTAAAGTATAAACAGCATGTGACAGTGGTCCTGTAGGTTTACTCTGCATAGTTAATATTTCACAAACTTAATTATTTCACAAACTTAAAGTGGTATATTATTTCACAAGCTTAATGTACATTATTTCACAAGCTTAATGTACATTATTTCACAAGTTTAATGTATATTATTTCACAAGCTTAATGTATAATATTTCACATGCTTAATGTATATTATTTCACAAGCTTAATGCATATTATTTCACAAGCTTTATGCACATTATTTCACAAGCTTAATGTTATTATTTCACATGCTTAAAGTATATTATTTCCCAAGCTTAATGTATATTATTTCACAAGCTTAATGTATATTATTTCACAGGTTTAATGTATATTATTTCACAGGTTTAATGTATTTTATTTCACAAGCTTAATGTATATTATTTCTAAAGCTTAATGTATATTATTTCACAGGTTTAATGTATATTATTTCACAAGCTTAATGTATATTATTTCACAGGTTTAATGTATATTATTTCACAAGTTTAATGTATATTATTTCTAAAGCTTAATGTACATTATTTCACAAGTTTAATGTATATTATTTCACAACCTCAATGTATATTATTTAACAAACTTTATAATGTTTATTTTTACGGTACTGTGATAGGTTAAACAGTACAACTCATACACATACTATACTTAATTTACCCGGGCCAGTACTCACAATTAAGAGATTTATATAGTTTTTGGAATTTTAGGATAAGAAATTTAGCAGCAATGAAATCAAGTTGATGATATAAGACCTACCTCTCGTTTGATACAACCAAACAATGACGTCCTATACTCCAGCAAACATTTAGACCCATACACCTTAGCTGCTGCTTCCTGCAAGTGAAACAATAAGACTGGTTCAATTATAAACACTAGGACATTTCTTACTTACCTTTTACAAATAATGATTACCTGAATTAAATATAAATGAAGAACATCTTTAAATGTGGGAGGGGACATCTGATGTACCATCATTTTCTTTCTCTTATATTTTGACAATTCAGGCAGGAAAAATAATGGGAGCTTGACACATCTATACCATTTATAAAATTTTAAATTAAAATGAGTGAACCAACATAGGCTCTTGTACAATGCTGCCAACAATACCAGTTGCACAGGTTTCAAGCCTATCCAAAAGCTGCAGAGCTATTGATGTTTACAGATTAGACAAGTCCAATTCATCTGATTGATAACATGCAACATTCAAGTTTCACAAATTGCTTGAAATCCCAACTATAAACTTAGCGAGTACTCAAAGACGCTATAATATAAACTTAGCGAGTACTCAAAGACTCTATAATATAAACTTACCGAGTACTCAAAGACTCTATAATATAAACTTAAAGAGTACTCAAAGACTCTATAATATAAACTTAGCGAGAACTCAAAGACTCTATAATATAAACTTAACGAGTACTCCAAGACTCTATAATATAAACTTAGCGAGTACTCAGACTCTATAATATAAACTTAGCAAGCTCAAAGACTCTATAATATAAACTTAACGAGTACTCAGAGACTCTATAATATAAACTTAGCGAGTACTCAAAGACTCTATAATATAAACTTACCGAGTACTCAAAGACTCTATAATATAAACTTAAAGAGTACTCAAAGCCTCTATAATATAAACTTAGCGAGTACTCAAAGACTCTATAATATAAACTTAACGAGTACTCAAAGACTCTATAATATAAACTTAGCGAGTACTCAGACTCTATAATATAAACTTAGCAGGCTCAAAGACTCTATAATATAAACTTAACGAGTACTCAAAGACTCTATAATATAAACTTAACGAGTACTCAAAGACGCTATAATATAAACTTAACGAGTACTCAAAGACTCTATAATATAAATTAACGAGTACTCAAAGACTCTATAACATATACTGGGACACTTACCAAAGTCCTAAGTGAGTCCACTTTAGCACTGGTCACATCAGAAGACAGTTTTTCCAAAAGTAGTGGACAACAGTACTGACCAAACTGCCCGCTAGCGGCCAAACAGCCGCGCAGACCAAGGATGAGGTCTTCCTTAGTAACTCCATTGGGGTCACCAGGCGGCTGTACAGAACATGACAAATAATAGGTAAATCTGGCAGGAAATCTAAAGAGTACCACTATCTTCAAAGCATATCATTATCACTACATATAATAACAGCCTAACCCACTTAGTAATCGAGCAATTTGGTCTAAGCTGTACATATCTATTAAAAGTTGTCCAGTGATGAGCAGACTTACTGGAGTGAAGTCCACTGGAAAGGTGACCACCTATATCTATTAAAAGTTGGCCAGTGATGAGCAGCAGACTTACTGGAGTGAAGTCCACTTGAAAGGTGTACACCTATATCTATTAAAAGTTGGCCAGTGATGAGCAGACTTACTGGAGTGAAGTCCACTGGAAAGGTGTACACCTATATCTATTAAAAGTTGGCCAGTGATGAGCAGACTTACTGGAGTGAAGTCCACTGGAAAGGTGTACACCTATATCTATTAAAAGTTGGCCAGTGATGAGCAGACTTACTGGAGTGAAGTCCACTGGAAAGGTGTACACCTATATCTATCAAAAGTTGGCTAGTGATGAGCAGACTTACTGGAGTGAAGTCCACTTGAAAGGTGTACACCTATATCTATTAAAAGTTGGCCAGTGATGAGCAGACTTACTGGAGTGAAGTCCACTGGAAAGGTGTACACCTATATCTATTAAAAGTTGGCCAGTGATGAGCAGACTTACTGGAGTGAAGTCCACTGGAAAGTAACAGGATACCACTTCAAACATCTCCTCCACAAACACCCCTGTAAACAGTTCAAAGCTGCATCTTAATACTTCTTTTTCATTGGGGTCGAGGGGCCATAAATTAAAATTGGGTATAAAATAACAAATCTCAAGGGTATATTTCCACAGTTGGATATTCAATCACTTTGAACTGCAGCTTCCAACAACAAAAACAACAACAAAGTTTTTATTTGGGATCTGGACATTTTTACTTTGAAAATTATGAGAATTTGATTACATTAAATTTATAAGGGGAATAGGAAGGACTCAAAAGGGATGTCAATAAAACCCTGGTACTGTAAAACGTATAAGTTAATTATAGTAATATGTGAAGATATTCTAAAGACTTTGGCATAGGTGTTGTATTAGTTTGTTGATTGGAATGTAACACAACTTTTTTCTTCATAAGTCTTATTAAATCAGTGTTCTCCTGAAAATGTTACTAATCGCCAGGCCTGTCCCTCTTACATTGTTAGCTTAATAAACCTACAAAATGTAACACATTTCAAATATCACTGAAAAAGCACTATTGTTGTCAGGGAAACGTAAGTTAATGCAGGCTTAAATTTTCATTTTTATATTTTTGTTATTATAATAGGAGAAAAAGTAATCTGGAGTCATGCAAGAGATTTACACAAATCACAAGTAATGACATACCCAACCAAGTAATGACATACCCAACCAAGTAATGACATACCCAACCAAGTACTGACATACCCAACCAAGTAATGACATACCCAACCAAGTAATGACATACCCAACTGGAAGTTACGGATAATAGTAGTAGCACAGTGAAAGGCTATCACTAAGTTGCGTGGATCCTTTTCAGCATCCATGGCCTGTATATAGCCCAGAACGAAGTCACTGCCTATCTTCTGTAGCTCTGTAACGACAAGGACGGAAAGATAGCAGAATCTTTGTATAAATCTCACCACATACACAAAATCTCCAAAAGATTTCAAAAATGTATTAGGCTGTAAATGGTCTTAATTGAAAGAAATGTGCTTGTTACAAACTGAATACAAATTGCAGCAGCTTTAGTTTATCTGTACTAATTACAAGTTATTTCATTTCTATAACTGTGTTACGGTAAGGACCAGACAACATTGTGATAACATAATACAAGAGGCCCAAGAGGGCCTGTATCGCTCACCTGAATATTTAAGCAGTCATAGCAAAATATTCTCATTAAATATTATATTGCACTAAAAATATTTCCCTCGCAAACTTTGTTGGCTCCATCTGTTGAAACTACCAGCAAAATATTATTACAAGATTCTATGCTTTTAGATTCTTCACAAGTTGCTTGACATATTTTCCCCTGTGACCTTGTAAGTAAGTCAATGTCATTTTCCTTCTCAAATTGGTAAGCTCTATTCCAAAAGCTCCCAGCCAAATCTTATGAATCCATTCCTTTTAGTTCTTATGAACAAATCCATTAAAATGTTGACCTCTGTGGCCTTGAAAGTAGGTCAAGGTCACTTTCATTCGCAAACTTTGTTGGGCTCTTTCCCAGGAAATAACCAGCCGAATATTAAGGTTCTATAACTTCCAGTTCTTCAGAAGAAGTCATTTGAAGCTTTTGACACATTTGACCCCTGTGACCTTGAAAGTAGAACAAGGTCATTTTCATTCTCAAACTTTGTTGGGCTCCATCCAGGAACCAATCAGCCTAATATGAAGATTCTATACCTTAAAATTCTTCAGAAGAAGACGTTTGAAGTTTTTGACATATCTGACCCATGTGACCTTGAAAGTAGGTCAAACTAATTTTCTTCCTCAAACTTTGTTGGGCTCTATCCCAGGAAGCCACCAGCCAAATATAAAAATTCTATACCTTTCAGTTCTTCAGAAGAAGTCATTTGAAGCTTTTGACACATTTGACCCCTGTGACTTTGAAAGTAGGTCAAGGTAATTTTCATTCTCAAACTTTGTTGGGCTATATCCCAGGAACCAATCAGCCAAATATGAAGATTCTGTACTTTTTAGTTCTTCAGAAGTCATTTGAGGTGTTTGACACATTTGACCCCTGTGACCTTGAAAGTAGGTCAAGGTCATTTTCATTCTCAAACTTTGTTAAGCTCCATCCCAGGAAGCCATCAGCCAAATATGAAGATTCTATACCTTTTAGTTCTTCAGAAGAAGTTGTTTGAAGTTTTTGACATATTTGACCCCTGTGACCTTGAAAGTAGGTCAAACTAATTTTCATTCTCAAACTTTGTTGGCTTCTATTCCAGGAAGCCACCAAGCAAATATAAAGATTCTATACCTTTGAGTTTTTCAGAAGAAGTCGTTTGAAGTTTTTGACATATTTGACCCCTGTGACCTTTAAAGTAGGTCAAGGTCATTTTCGTTCTCAAACTTTGTAGGGTTCCTACCAACAAAGCTTTCAGACAAATATCATGACTCTAGGCCTGTCCATTCTTCAGAAGAAGTTGTTTAAAGGAAAAGTTGACGGACGAGGACGGACAGACGACGGACGCCGCACCACGACATAAAACATGGTTTGAGCATGAAGCTGATATCTTTAATAGAAAGAGTTGGCTTCAAAATATGCATTACTGTGTCAATGGTTTAATTTGTAGAAAACATACTTGTTACAACCTGTATACAAATTGCAGTGGTTTTAGTTCATCTGTAAGCAATAACTAGTATAAGTCCATTATAGGTAAAATAAGAAAATAAGTTTACCTGGAAGACTGGTGGTGAGGAGGACAGAGAAAATGTTATATGCTATTCGTCTGTCCCCCTGGGACAGTGTCTGTGTCTGAACCTCACTAAATATGGACCGGCAAATCTTCTCAGGACATCCTTCTGGTAAGTTCTTTGAATGGCACTGGAAAATGATTATTTATTAAGGAAAAAGACATAATGAGGATCACAGATTTTTCAATGAGAAGTAAATAGAAATATACACGTTACCTGTACAATATCTAAAGCACAATGGTGCAAACAAACGAAATATACTGCCCATATATATCACATTATACAATTTCAAATAAATTCATGGAAAATATATACATTTTTACCTGATAGAGCTCTGTCCAATTCCATACATAATACAACCCGGTAGTCACTGACAGTAACAATGTCCTTCATGTTTACAGTCAGACATAATGGAGTAGAACTGTAGTCATTTTTCTACCTCCATTCCACAGGGGCCTGTGCATTGTGACTTTGGGGAAATATCGCACACAAAAAAACTTGATTTTGGCAATTATTTTGGGAAAAATACAACAGAAAATATCTTGAAAGGGCTTTTATAAAGCCTCAAATTCACAGAATAATTCACTGGATATTGCCATGCTGCTGTAGTTACATACTGACAGAGCAGTACAGCTGGTGAAACACTGCTCGTTCACTGCTGCTAGAGCTATGCTGAATGTTCCAGAGAAATGTTGAGAAATACCATCTGTTTGATACTGAAATTAATGCAATTAGCCCTCCTCACTCTAGAACATGAGGTCAAATTTAGCACTGGGGTGAATGCTGTTAAATATACTTAGCAAATTTTAAAACAGAAGTAGTCAAATGTAAAACAGTGAAAATTTGCTATTGTATATTGTAGCAGAAAATGCTTAACTAATTCAGTATTAAATGATGAGAAAGAATTTACCAGTGCCAGCAGCCCATGCAGTGAGGGAGGCTGTATAGAATGGTGGTCCTTCAGTCTGTCACACAGGTAGGCTACCAGGAGCTCGTCTGTAAATAGGTCATTACAAGGATCATAACAACCAACAGATCAAAGGATTGTACGACTAACAGGTCACAGGACTGATTATTGCCATTTTTCAATTTTATTCTGGCAAGTGTTTTTTTGTAAATAGTGTCTAGAAGCTTTAAGGAAAGAAATGTCTATACATGTCTTCAATAAGATTCATCAGTTTAGAAATATGTAATGTCAAAGTTTTACTTTATACAAAAATAATGTACATATTAAACGTGTCACAACGATTCAAGACCAAATGGTGCCTTTGTCAAGCTATGACTGAGTCCACAATTCTACATGGATATTATGTAAATGTTAAGACTGGAATTAATAAGCCAATAAAAGTTTTATTGTCATCACTATTCCACCATAAGTACATGCAATATCTTCACAGATTTAAACATTGGAAAGTTACTGAACAAATTTATCAATTTGATACTATTGTGTACTCACTTTCTGTGGCGTTCAGTTTGTCTGTGGGAATGAGATGAAGGATTTCTGCCAGAAGTTTGACCACCCTGCCTCGCTCAGATGTCTCCTCACTGATTAAGTACTTCCTGTAAGGAATCAAAAATTAAAGCTATTCGCAATGTTCTATAACATGAACATATTATTATAGCACGGGTGAGCATTGTGGTATTATAGGGACACTAATAGCAGTATATCACTTCATGTCATGATATTACTTCAAATCAAATCACTTGCAAATAATTTAAGATTTGGTTCCTGGAATAAACAAGTACTTTGTTGTACATGTATAATGGCAGATGTCATTTAATAGGGATTTCATGTATAATGGCAGATGACATTTAATAGTGATTACAAAAGATGTTTAATCCTTTTGAAAATAAGTATTTCAGAGTTATGTAACCTGCTCTCCTCACAAATCAGTGAGAAAATACCTGAACATTGTATATCTTGCTAAATCAGAATTTGAAATATATCTGAATACATGTAAAAAAAATATACTGTTATTTAATACATTGTAATCAAATTATGTCATTTCACGAACATACACTGTCACTGGAGATCTAGATCTTATACAAGTGCTTGATGATATAAACATGTATGATCTTTGACAAACTATTTCATGTGGAAAACATTAAGTAAGCATTATAATTATTTTTTTTCAGTAAGAAGAGCATGAGAATACTATGCATACAGCTTTACTTTTTAATAAGCATTTTTTACATTGATGTGAGCGAATAAAAGTTTGTGTAACGTTGTCGTTTAGAGAATATGAGGCGTATTTACTGGAAATGTTTATTTGCTATTGTATTGAATTCGCAGATTTATCCTCCTGAAAACCCATGAAACTGATGATGCAGTTAAAAGTATAATGCATAAACTTTACTAATGCATATTACCCACACTCTAGCTCCTCTCCATGTAAATACATACAGTACATATTACCCACACTCTAGCTCCTTTCCATGTAAATACACACAGTAAATATTACCCACACTCTTAGCTCCTCTCCATGAATGTAAATACATACAGTACATATTACCCACACTCTAGCTCTTCTCCGTGAATGTAAATACATACAGTACATATTACCCACAATCTAGCTCCTTTCCATGTAAATACACACAGTAAATATTACCCACACTCTTAGCCCCTCTCCATGAATGTAAAAACATACAGTACATATTACCCACACTCTAGCTCTTCTCCACGAATGTAAATACACACAGTACATACTACCCACACTCTGGCTCCTCTCCATGTAAATACATGCAGTACATATTACCAACACTCTAGCTCCTCTCCATGAATGTAAATACATACAGTACATATTGCCCACACTCTAGCTCTTCTCCATGAATGTAAATACATACAGTACATATTACCCACACTCTAGTTCCTCTCCATGAATGTAAATACACACAGCACATACTACCCACACTCTAGCTCCTCTCTATGAATGTAAATACACACAGGACATATTACCCACACTCTAGCTCCTCTCCATGAATGAAAATACATAGAGTACATACTACCCACACTCTAGCTCCTCTCCATGTAAATACATACAGTAAATATTACCCACACTCTTAGCTCCTCTCCATGAATGTAAAAACATACAGTACATATTACCCACACTCTAGCTCTTCTCCATGAATGTAAATACACACAGTACATACTACCCACACTCTAGCTCCTCTCCATGTAAATACATGCAGTACATATTACCCACACTCTAGCTCCTCTCCATGAATGTAAATAGACACAGTACATATTACCCACACTCTAGCTCCTCTCCACGAATGTAAATACACACAGTACATATTACCCACACTCTAGCTCCTCTCCATGAATGTAAATACACACAGTACATACTACCCACACTCTAGCTCCTCTCCATGAATGTAGTAAATACATACAGTACATATTACCCACACTCTAGCTCCTCTCCATGAATGTAAATACACACAGTACATATTACCCACACTCTAGCTCCTCTCTATGAATGTAAATACACACAGTACATATTACCCACACTCTAGCTCCTCTCCATGTAAAATCATACAGTACATATTACCCACACTCTAGCTCCTCTCCATGAATGTAGTAAATACATACAGTACATGATGATAAGCTCTAATAAATAAATGGACTATTAGACTTACCCCAGCCCTTCTATCAGCTCCAGTAAAGATATAGTGTTATCTGTGAGCACTGGAATACACAACATTTAACAGTTAATACATAATTTTACCTTCTTTTTTTGGGGGAAGGGGTGGGGGTGAGAGGTGAAAAATACACAAAGTAACGAAAATAAGGTCTCAATCAAATGGATCAATATATATCAACGCTGGTTGGATAAATTGATAAGTCAGAACAGAAACACAGCACACCATATCAATTTACCTGTGATTAAAGTGACATTTCAAATCACCAACAGTATTATTTGCTCCAAAGTAAAATTTAGGGAAATTTGAAAGTAACTACTATGAGAGAATATCTATGCCTGAATCTATTCTTATGTAAAGTATATTCCTGTGTTTAAGTTGTATCCTAATTCTGTGTGGGTTATGGGTAAGAAGGTTATGCTGGTCATTGGTGTAAGAATTTCCTGTATTTGATGTGTTCTAGTTTTCAAGCAAATGGAGGTAAGAAACTCTAGTCTGTAGTCAAGCTGCTGCATCAGACTCCTCATCTTCCTTAGATAATAGGAACAACATACATCTGTCCCCTGCACATGAAACAGCTCCTTCATCATGTGATCAAAGGTAAACATCACTGATGAGGAGTTTGGTAATGATGATTTCAAGTTCTTTTAGAAGATGTGGCCTTATGTTGTCTGATTGGCTGCACTATGGGACTTCCAGTTCCTTAGCAATTTCTATTCATGGTGTGGACTGGATCTTATATTTGACGCATCTAGATGATGGTTTTATATGATATCAAGTGGGCAGTGGTTGGGGGTAATTTCTTTTGTAAAGAAACTTTTGTTGGTTTAAAATGATACCCCTGTCTGTAGTCTCAACTATTCCTTTAAGAGAAAGCTTAGATCACCTAGAGAGCCCTTCCAGTGGCTTCAAATGTATAACAAAACCCCCTTATGATGGCCTTTCATGACCTTACTGATGACATAGATGCAAGTCTATGCAGTGATGTTGACTGTCACCACTTGCGCTAGGCAGTTAATTTCACCATGCTGGTGGGAATTTGAAATCTGTTTCACAAAAGTCTGTGATTCTGTAGAGCATTGTCAGCTGATCCTTTTCCTCGTCTCATAGAGCACAGTCTGCTTGGCAACACCTATGGTTTTCTTATGAAGCAAATGGTCCAGTGATGATTGACCATCAAATTTACTAAAATACGGTACCAGGGTTTCTAGCTCACTCTACTAGCAAAGTGTTCTATATACTATTTCAACCACACATGGAACACACTGACTAACCGGAGTCATGAAGGCCTGAAAGTGGTGTTGGTTGTGAGGGGGGTATTGATAGTGTGAAAGAGAAATATCAGAATTTAGAAAAAGCAAAGTGGAGAAGTGTTTTAAATGCTGTAGTCGATACTCTTGACTTATATACCAAATTTTGTAGATACCACAGATATGTACATACAATGTGGTTATTCTCGTGTGAGTCTGAATTATTCTGACGTTTTATCATATCGGTCTGTCGTCGATTAAAAAAAGTCGATAAAACGTCAGAATAATTCGGACTATTCTCGCGTGTGTGCAGCAGAGTTTTCCCAAACCTGCTGATACCGCAACATCCACCCAAACCAATGTATACCCCATCTGGGTTGTTGGTATAATGGTATATCTATTGAATTATGCGAGGACCGGATGTTCACTCTACTGACAGTACATAAAATGAAACTGTAAAATTATGTAGGAAACAGTAATTTCATGTGTATGTGTGCCCACTGTTTAGGTCTCGCCTATTTCATATTAGGTGAGAAGGGGATATATATTTCCAATAAATTATGAAAATTAAAAAGTATCCCAGGAGGGAAAATGTTAGCCTACATTTAACAACATCGGGAGCCATGGAATCAATTTCAGTTTTGACATAATCGTCCAGCGCACTTTTCCACATGGGCGCAGCCATCTTTTATAATCATTTGCTGCGGTCACAGTTTTGTTGTTGATACCAATTTCTGCATGGGGACGCGTAAAATAAATCCGGAAGGAAATCATTGTCCACTCACGAAAGGTCATCATTAGCCGTTCTGTAATGCAAAAAATGTTAATGAAAAGGAAAACTTAATAACAAAATATTCAAAAATCAATTCAAAAACTTACGAAAAAAATTCAGTTGCTTGCCCCATTTTCCTTTCGTGGTAATGTCAAATTTCCGGAAACATGTTACCTATTCTTTTAAATTAGAATGTCCTTAAGACGGGACTACAATAATAGGAAATACATAATTATTAGAATGAAATATTGACACTATTTCCTATTAATATACCATTATTCGAATAAAATAGTCTGAGCTAAAACAATGAAGTAATTTAACCAAAACGACTTTTTTAGATAGAATATCAATAATTCTTTAGTGCGGAGATATTCCGAAAATAGACGTTATTGTGACAGTGACAGTGACAGTGCCATTCGCAAGTATTTGTTCAACGGGATCCCTCCCCCGTCCCTCTAGAGATGGGAGGGTGCATTGGATCTCAGAGAGACAACGGACCATCATCAGGCGAATCATCAGACGCTGCAGGTAACGTTAAATGTTCCGAACCGGTACCTTTCGGAAAAGCCGGATGCAGTTTTACCAATTCCAGTTTCATCACCATTCCTATCCTGTATCAAGTAGGCCTTATGACAATAGCAGAATGATTGGCCACTTCGTCGCCCACGAACTACTGGCTGTGTTGAAGGAGCTTTCGCTGTTGCCTGCTTTGTAATCATATGTTTCAGTTTAATTGTTTTGTCACTGATTGTTGTGGAAATACAAATTTCCTTGTTTGGTTTATTTCCTTGTTACAGCTGATCATATGATCCATGCCATACTTTCTCCCCAATACATATAATTTAAAGTGTATTAGACACGATCGTATCATCAGATATACATTTATAGATAACTTGATAGAACATATCATAATTAAAGAATATTTTAATAATTATACATATAGGGGCCTATATATTTATTTGATAGAAAAATGGATACTGGTCATCTTCATTGAAACAGATACTATATGGTTGATAACTTGATATTAGTATATGCGTCTTGCTAGCGACCAACCTGCAGTGAATTTATATTAGTTGACTCTGGACTGCATGGTCTTATAATGGTATATAGAGAGAGAACTGTTTTTTGTCAAGTATAATGTGTGAGCAACAAGACTGATATACTGCCACAAACCATCAATGTGTAAATAACGGACTTTTTATCATTTATGCGCAACTGGTTGGACACTATATATAAGTAAAGGAAATAGAATCAAGACATCTCCAAAAGCTAAAAAGCTTACAACGATGTATTATACAGCGAAAGATAAATTATTTTTCCATTGTGATGTGTCATCATTCATTGGGTTGGAGTGTGGACAATATTACCTGCCTTACTGGTAGAAGCTGTAGTATGTTGTAACCGCACGATTTCCCTTTCTATTTTTGACCATATAATTCCAAAGATAAGAAAATAATCAAATAGATTGCAGGCTAGTATTCTAAATTTGAGATCAGAACAACCCTGACAGATGAGTAATTCAGGGGATGTGTAGTTTCATATTTAGAAACTGGTTCAGGATGTTTGACCCAAAACCATTACTTCCGATCCCCTTATTACCCATAATACCCCTGCCATTTACCCTGTACCCCAAAAATCATATTGCAACATCAATTTGACCCCAAAAATCATTTCGCCCTATCCATTATTTTTCATCGCCTCATCCTCGATACTTCAGGGGTTACACTCATTTTCACTCTCTGCACCCCTGGAAATGTCACAGCAAAATTGAAGGCACGCAGCAAGCTATTTGATTGGTCTCGGGTAAAGAAACCAGACCAATCGCTAGGCTGATACCTGTCCTTTGAAGATTACAGGCGAGTGACACACGACTTAAAAACTTGTCTATTTTAGTTACGTGAGTGACAGATTCTTAAGATGTACATCAAAGGATCAAACTAGTCTTCTCATCTCATCCACAAGGTGATGCATGCACACTGAGCCTATAATTTTGCTATGACATATTCCAGGGGTGCAGTGAAAATGAAAGCGAGCATAGAGGATGATATCACTTCAAAAGACATATAATGCCCACATTTTGAGTGCTAAAAGGGTAAAGGGTTCGTTTTAGAGTCAGATTATATATGGTTTAGATTTAAAAAAAAATAAAAAAAATAGGGTCTTGTCATTGTTAAGGTTTAAAGTATAGATTAAGATTTAGTGTTAAGTTTTTAGTTAGCGGTAGTTGTCTATATTCTGATGGATATTTAATTTTTGGCAAACGGTTTTGGGGTGATAACATTAGTTCTCAATTCTTCGGATATAGTTGATTTTGAACAAACAGTTTTGGGACGAGTTAGGGGTGAAATTACCTTAAATTTGGGGAAAGATTAAAACAAAATAAGAGTTATTGTTAAAGACCTAGCTTACAGTTTTCATTTGGAGGCAAATCATCTGTACATTCCTAGTCTGCTGGCAGATTAAGAAAATATTGTATACTTGCTCCACCAACACTTTCATTATAAATATTGGACATCTTTACAAGCCCTGACATAAAATCTGTCATATTTATCTGATATTTGGAGGCACAGTAGTCTAGTGGTAGGATGCCAGGCTCATGACCGAAGGGTTGCAGGTTCGAGTTATGGCACGGCACTGTGTTGTATCTTTGAGCAAGATACTTACTCCGTTTGTTCCAGTCTACTCAGCTGTAAATGAGTACGCGGTTGGGCAGTGCTATAATTATTAAATGCTAGTTGTGAGTGCAGAAATGGCAGCACCAGCTGTATGCTCCCCAGGGAGTTGAGAAAGATACTGGCTGGTTTGCAAAGGCCCTATAACCACAGATAATAATTTGTTAACCGCTTCGAGACGACCTACAAACTAGGTTGTGATAAATAGAGAATAATACATGCCTTTTTCCTTATCACACCCAGTATCAACCCGAGACTGCAATATCAGCCCAAGGGCCGAAGGCCCGAGGGCTGATATTAGTCGAGGGTTGATACTGGGTGTGATATGGAAAAAGTCATGTTTTATTCTGTTTATTACATACTTACTAATAATTTAAGCTACTATCTTTTGATAAATTTTTCGTCTTTATTAGTAAGTATGTAATAAAGGGGTATACAATACCTCAAATTATTATTATTATGTCTGGTAATAAGTGCACGCATATCTATCTACTGCATTTCAGTAGAAATGCTGACAAGCATTATCCCATTGTTCTGGGACAGCTCCCTACTACTTTGAGTCAGATGTTATGTGTGAGACGGCCTGAGGCTTATCACAGGAGAAATATGGTACTGGGCTACAAGCCCAGGTTTTCTGTTGGTCGAATGATTCATATACACATGTATATATACACACACCTCCGGTAATTAAAGTTTACATACAAATGTGCTACAAATAAATGTCCTAAAATAAACATTTTAAAACCTGTCTACTTTTCATTTAAATGGACACCCTTCTTCTTTAAACATTTTTCAATTGTCCACAATGTGAGTTTGTGAGACCAAATGCAACCTCTAACAGGAATTAACTGGGAATCCTCAAGAATTCAAAGAAAGTTTTAAACAATAGGTTTAAATGTAGGAAGTTCTTACTTTTAATGTTCAAAATTTTCATTCACTGAATTCACCACATTTTGCCTTTTGCTTGTAATTAAATTTGAAGTTATTCTTTGTGTATGAATATAATACCTTGTTATAACTAAGTGTGGGCAATGTAAGTGTAAGTGGGTTTTTTAATAGATATTTTTTAATACTTTGATTCCTATGATAAAATTGTAAGAGTTGAAATTATATTATGAAAGTATCAAGTCTAACTTGATGCATATCTATAGGAGTCAGGTATTTCAAATGGTGGTGACATGAATGTGGTGATGGGAAAAACGGTTTATATGATAAGCATTAAAATATATAGTGTTATTTTTTGGAGACCTCTGAGATTAAGCTGGATCTATATAAATGATGCTATGCCCTGTCCCCATGGAGATAGAAAAACAGAGGAGGCAGTATATATGTAATATAATATTTTGCCCTGTCCAGCATTCTTCATCTCTACTTACAAGATGATCTGTCAGTGCCTGGTCATGTCTCATGTTTAATGAGCTGGAAAAGTGTAGGTATTGGAACACTGATAGGATGTGTTATTCAGAGGCATCTATATTCAATTGATCCTATAACCTAACACCATTGGACAAGATATGTATTTGTGACTATGGAAAATGTGCCAGTATAATATGTGTACATAAAATTTGGGTGGATAAAATACAAAAATGTAATACCAGTAAGTCTAGTTTGTGTGGACTACAAAAATAGACATTATAAATAAAGCAGATATATACAGTGTATGGATCAGTTTCTATGCTATCTTGTAACAAGTACTTGTAATATGTACTTGCTAAGTGTAGCTAGGTATCAGGGCTGTAGATTATGTTGCACTGCATTGGAGGGGTACTATTACAGTACAGGGCAGCAGATGGGTAACATTAATGTAAAGATAAAAAACCAACTGGTTGATTTTTGAGAACAACATTTTGTGATTAAGCAAAAGATAAGTACATATTCAGGACATACTTATAATTAGTTTAGTCGTGTATATAAGACATTACTTCAGGACCACTAATTGGATAATGATGATACATTTTGTTCAATTCAGTTGCTCTAGGACGAAATCAACCGCTTAAGCCAGAGAAACCAAAATGGAAGAGTGATGTCCCTTTGACTGAAGGTCAGCTGCGTAGCAAGAGAGATGAATTCTGGGACACCGCTCCTGCATTTGAAGGAAGAAAGGAGATTTGGGATGCCCTTAAAGGGGCTGCCTATGCGCTGGAGACAGGGGACCACACTTTAGCTCAGGCTATCGTAGACGGGGCCAACATTTCCCTACCCCATGGTTTGTATAACGCAAAGCTTTAGCGCTGCATTTTGTATTATCTCAGTAAATTGAATTGGTCATTTTATAGGTTAAGATCTAAAGCTTCATGCTTCATGTTCATATGTAGAAAATGCACATCTGTATAAAGAATACTGGGGTAGGTTGATGGGATGTCTATAGGAACATTGTTAAAATGTGGCATTTTGCTATCATTGGATTTCTTATGATTGTGTTAAGGTGTGGTATTTAAATTTAAATTCAAACTACATGAAATAACAGGATTATACAAATAAAATAGTCTAACACTAGTAACCCATTATAACTCTTACATTTCTTAAAAGCTGTTGTCAGTGTCATTTTCAAGATTCAAACTTTAATAGATTACTTCAGTTTCATATAGTTAACACTCTTCATTCTATCATTTGAATATTGTTTATTGCCTGATTAGATTCAAACAAAATCCTTCAGTCTCTTTCTCTAAGATACCCTTCCCTGATACAACATCACATAGGAGGACATATTTTAGAGACCTTTCACTGTAAAACGTTATATCTGTTTATTGTTACACCCTCAAATTCTATGTAATAAAATCTCATTTACATTATATCAGCATCCTGGTATTGACCGAAATGTTGCTGGTAGATACTTTGTTTTGTTGTGTCATAGAGAGGAGTGAAAGAATTGGTATTGAATGATAGGACTGTATTATGATAAATATAAAAAATAATCTTGTTAAAAATAGAATTGTTCACTAACCCAGGTACACTAATGGACTGCTATGATGAGTTGGGAAACCGTTATCAGTTACCTGTATATGTTTTGAGTGCCCCGACCAACCTGATAGAGGAAGCAAGTGAGGGAGACGTGGATCAGGACGCTGAGAATGCCTCCCCTGGACTGGAACTCCCCATCAAGTTCCGATTGTCCACCATCAATAAAGATCTAAAGCTGTACGTCCGCACCACAGATACTGTGCTTAAACTGAAAAACCGAATCTTTGAAGAGACTGAGGTAGAACCAGCAAGACAAAGATGGTTTTTTGCTGGACGTATGTTAAGTGATAAATTGCGCATTGAAGATATAAAAATTCCCAAAAGTTACGTGGTTCAAGTCATTGTATCCCCAGAAACAGTTTTATCCGAAGGAAGTTAATTTTAAAAGAAGGACATCCCAAATATACAAGGACTCTTCCTAAATCAATAGGATGTGTCCCAGGACGACGAGGTGTTGTTTCAAACTGACTCATTTACTTGAGGCTGTTCTGAGACGCTCTGAATGATATCTGGATTCCTGCAGGTATACGTCTGGAATCATCGGGATATATAGATACAGGATGTTAAAGGAGGGCATGCTGTGCTTGTGTCCTAAGTTAACAGGATATTGGACCAAAGTCACAGCTCTTTAGACTTATGTACAGTGACCTTGACAATATAGACATGTATTACAGCCACATCTATTCTATAAGAGTAAGTCAAATAGAGGTAGGACTTTTTTGTTACATGGATACACTTGTATACATGTAAAGTTCAATACTTCACTTTGGTTAATCAGCAAACAACACATCTCAATGTCCCTAACTATGTACACTGACACCTGTCTCATCCGAACACAATGGGAATAAATATTCCCTTTTGAATAGACAAGTATTTTGCATGATCAAAGGTGTGGTTTAATATTTATGTACAAAGTACTGTCTGATCTCGTTAAAGGATTTGTTTTATGTAGGTGTATTAAACTAGGTAGGTTGAACTGTATTAAACTTCAATAGCATAACAGGAAATTCAAATTTTAATTTTGTAAACATGGTTATCACTTTTTTTCAGTTGATGATCATTTCCTTATTCAGAATAAATATTTGCAAGATTTAACTTTTACCTTAGTTCCAATAGATTGATTGAACAAATTTAAATTTTTATAAAATTTTAAACAACCAACATTTTCAGTTGTTGTTTAAAAACTGATTTAACCAAAAAAAATAGAGAAGCAATAAAGAAAAAATATTTCCCAACTGACATAAAAAATTACAGAAGTACTTAAGATTTTTCAAAATTATAAAAAGACCCTGTTAAATCAAAACAAAATAACCAATACACCTTTTAATGTTCTCTCTTACTGGGACCCTGAAGTAAGTATGTTTTATCAAATAGCTGGATAATTTGGGAAAATTTCATATTTATTTGAAGCCAATTAATAAAAAATTGATGTTTCGGATTTTTTTTTTACTGGTTTAATGTCATGATCATGATACACTATTTTTCATACGAGTAACTGTAGCTTGAATACGAGTAACTGTAGCTCGAATACGAGAAACTGTAGCTCAAATACGAGTAACTGTAGCTCGAATACGAGAAACTGTAGCCCGAATACGAGTAACTGTAGCTCGAATACGAGGAACTGTAGCTCGAATACGAGAAACTGTAGCTCGAATACGATTAACTGTAGCTCGAATACGAGTAACTGTAGCTCGCATACGAGTAACTGTAGCTTGAATACGAGTAACTGTAGCTCGAATATGAGTAACTGTAGCTCGAATACGAGTAACTGTAGTTCGAGTAACTGTAGCTCGAATACGAGTAACTGTAGTTCGAGTAACTGTAGCTCGAATACGAGTAACTGTAGCTCGCATACGAGTAACTGTAGCTTGAATACGAGTAACTGTAGCTCGAATACGAGTAACCCTACCTCGAATGCGAGTAACTGTAGCTCGAATGCGAGTAACTGTAGCTCGAATGCGAGTAACTGTAGCTCGAATGCGAGTAACTTTAGCTCGAATGCGAGTAACTGTAGCTCGAATGCGAGTAACTGTAGCTCGAATGCGAGTAACTTTAGCTCGAATGCGAGTAACTGTAGCTCGAATGCGAGTAACTTTAGCTCGAATGCGAGTAACTGTAGCTCGAATGCGAGTAACTTTAGCTCGAATGCGAGTAACTGTAGCTCGAATGCGAGTAACTGTAGCTCGAATACGAGAAACTGTAGCTCGAATACGATTAACTGTAGCTCGAATACGAGAAACTGTAGCTCGAATACGATTAACTGTAGCTCGAATACGAGAAACTGTAGCTCGAAGACGAGTAACTGTAGCTCGAATGCGAGTAACTGTAGCTCGAATGCGAGTAACTTTAGCTCGAATGCGAGTAACTGTAGCTCGAATGCGAGTAACTTTAGCTCGAATGCGAGTAACTGTAGCTCGAATGCGAGTAACTGTAGCTCGAATGCGAGTAACTTTAGCTCGAATGCGAGTAACTGTAGCTCGAATGCGAGTAACTTTAGCTCGAATGCGAGTAACTGTAGCTCGAATGCGAGTAACTTTAGCTCGAATGCGAGTAACTGTAGCTCGAATGCGAGTAACTGTAGCTCGAATGCGAGTAACTTTAGCTCGAATGCGAGTAACTGTAGCTCGAATGCGAGTAACTTTAGCTCGAATGCGAGTAACTGTAGCTCGAATGCGAGTAACTGTAGCTCGAATACGAGAAACTGTAGCCCGAATACGAGTAACTGTAGCTCGAATACGAGGAACTGTAGCTCGAATACGAGAAACTGTAGCTCGAAGACGAGTAACTGTAGCTCGAATGCGAGTAACTGTAGCTCGAATACGAGTAACTGTGCTTATATAATTAATTAAAACATTTTGGTGCAGACTTTCACAAAGCATAAAAACAAAACGGGAGTCAAGGTTTATCATTTCTTACCCAGGTTTGATATTGAAAGTCGTATGATGACACATTTATCCACAGGCACTAGCCTCGTCTTTCAATAAACCCATAATATAATGGGTGAATAGACAGACGAGGCTTGTACCTGTGGTCTACCAGCTATTCATGTGGGATGATATTAAATTTTGAATAAATGGAAGCTGAGTTATCATGCTCTAGAGACAGAACATAGCCAGGGTTCCAATCTTCAACCCATTATACAATATTTAAGTCCTGTTTTGTCATTTTGCACTTTAACATATTATAAACCCAAGTTGCTAGGTATTACTAGGGCATCTCCTTCCTCCCTTAATGTCATGTCTAAAGTCAGTGCCATGCTGTGATAAGTTTAATAGGTCAAAGTTCACAATACTGACCAAAAATAAACAACACGTCTCTGCTCATTAACAGGTGTACCCCTTGTATATATAACGGGTCATGTCCAGTACTTTTATCCTGTAAACAAAGCAACATCTTAAAGATGTACATTTGTTAGACATACCACATATATATTCAATATTATTAGAAAACTAGTTTTCAGTGAAGTCAGTATAATAATTTCAATTGATAATCATGACTTTAACTTATCAATTTATGAAGCATATATATACAATTGTATGTCATCGACTTCAAAGAAATCACATGGCATGATAAAACATATGTGTATGTTTTTTTAGTTTTTTTTTACTAATGATGCAAATCTTGATCCAAGTGAAGAGCATGTCTTCAAGTCTGGTATTAGTGATCTAGTGAGGGGAAAGTGAAGGTTCATTAAATATTGCACACACAATATTCTTGGTGATCCTCCATGATGACCGTTGATTAATTGTAAACACAGATTTGTCCCAGGTTTACAGGAGCTTCAAGCATGGTCTCTGCTACTATATATATATATATGTAAAAGTGTCCATTACTGTATATATATTTCATGTATACAAATGTATAATAATGCTTTCATTTGTACTATATATAAATGGATATACAACTGTACACATTGGCTGATATACAACTGTACACATGTACAGTGGCAGATATACAACTGTAAACAGTGGAAGATATACAACTGTACACATGTACAGTGGCAGATATACAACTGTACAGTGGCAGATATACAACTGTACACAGTGGCTGATATACAACTGTACACAGTGGCAGATTTACAACTGTACACAGTGGCTGATATACAACTGTACACATGTACAGTGGCAGATATACAACTGTACACAGTGGCAGATATACAACTGTACACAGTGGCAGATATACAACTGTACACAGTGGCAGATATACAACTGTACACAGTGGCAGATATACAACTGTACACAGTGGCAGATATACAACTGTACACAGTGGCAGATATACAACTGTACACAGTGGCAGATATACAACTGTACACAGTGGCAGATATACAACTGTACACAGTGGCAGATATACAACTGTACACAGTGGCAGATATACAACTGTACACAGTGGCAGATATACAACTGTACACAGTGGCAGATATACAACTGTACACAGTGGCAGATATACAACTGTACACAGTGGCAGATATACAACTGTACACAGTGGCAGATATACAACTGTACACAGTGGCAGATATACAACTGTACACAGTGGCAGATATACAACTGTACACATGTACAGTGGCAGATATACAACTGTACACAGTGGCTGATATACAACTGTACACAGTGGCAGATATACAACTGTACACAGTGGCTGATATACAACTGTACACAGTGGCAGATTTACAACTGTACACAGTGGCAGATTTGTATGTTTTATTCACAGTGTTATACATTGTATTTTATATATACATGTATCTGGTGCTGTATCCAGTATTGTATATATACAAATGTTCACACAGTGTCCAGTGTTGTATATATATACAAATGTATAGTGTCCAGTGTTGTATATATACAAATGTTCACACAGTGTCCAGTGTTGAATATATATACAAATGTATACACAGTGTCCAGTGTTGTATATATACAAATGTATACACAGTGTCCAGTGTTGTATATATACAAATGTTCACACAGTGTCCGATGTTGTATATATACAAATGTTCACACAGTGTCAGATGTTGTATATATACAAATGTATACACAGTGTCCAGTGTTGTATATATACAAATATATACAAATGTATACACTGTGTCCAGTGTTTTGTATATATACAAATGATCGCACATTGACCAGTGTTGTATATATAAATGTATACAAATGTATACACAGTGACCAGTGTTATATATATACAAATGATCACACAGTGACCAGTGTTGTATATATACAAATGTATATACAGATATTGATTGCACAGTGTTATTTTCATGTTTTCATCAGGAAAAATATGTCCACATGAGTAATATCACTGTCTGCACATATAGCTGACTACCCAGGTATAACCTTATTTACACAAAACAAGTAAATGTCAGTGCAGTTCTGTCTTAATATAAGAATCCCAAGAATTTCACTGCTGTAAAATGTGTGTATGCAGTCTGTGATGAGATAAACCATAGCCAGGATAAACCTGATCTAATATTTATTGTAGCAGAGTGTCAACAAGTGTGTGTATGAATTTATTATATAAGTGAGTGTGTATTATTTCCAGTGTGTGTGAGGATTTCTTTTTTCATCTTTATAATATGTATGAATTCACAATGACTTGTACATTTTCCACAACAGTTTGTTTTGTATTGATCATGACCCAGGATGAAATTTAGTTGTTAATGTTTCCCCGTAGAGAAAGTAGGCTTTATTTCATTTTATGAATAGAATTTAACAGTTTTCAAGAAGAGAAAGGACTTTATAGTTATTGATTAAATTAGTGTCATTATTTATTACATTCAACAGAGTTGTCAGTTACAAGTGTACTAGATCACCATTAACTATATTTAAGTAAGGAGTACCATCAAGTTTAAGTATGTAGTATTTGCACTCTTGTGAACACTTTTTTCTCAGTTTTAACAGGTCGCTCTGTATAAAACACCTCTTGTAGTACATTTTTACAGGATTTCAGTTTTTTCATAGTTTAGTTTCCGGAAACAAAAACAGAAATGAACAAAGAAAAAAGAAAATTACAAGGCTGAACTCAGAACCTATCCACTGCCGATTATACATGTTAGTATTATTTTTACCCAGGTATTTTTTTAATAAACAGTATCAAAATAAATATATGAACGCCTCCCCAAGGGGAAAAGCTCCTAGCTATGAAAATTCCTCAACGTTGCTTTACCTTTTACATATAACCGTTAATAACTTATGCATTGGCACCTTTACATTAAATGTCAAATTAGAAATTAAATGAACTGACTGTAGTCTCCACAGCCAACCCTGTATATATATAAACTAAAACGTTCCCTGGCATTCCACATTAGTCTTTACTAAACAGAACAAATTAGAAAACAGTCTCCATGGCTACTGAGTTGTAACAGTATTAACATGAAAATTTCTTCAGATTTGCAACAGACAGGAAAAAGTTATGTAAAATTGAAGTAATATTTTACTGACTCGTGAGGTTTTGTTAAAATACGTTATCACCAATAAAACTGAATTCTAAATGTTTGGATGTCCTATATTAAAACAATATCCGTGATATCACTGTTCATAATCACGGTAACATTGATGGTATTGCTGTTTATTATTATGTTCTGAAATCATGATGTCCATAGTCTCTTGGTCATGCTTACTGTGGTAATATACACAAAATGTAATGTCTCTCCGTCAAACAAATGTTTATCCTTTTTGTGGCAATACACATTTTAAACAATCACTGAAACATGATCAAATGATGTTTATTACTTCAATACAGTCTCCTTTTGGACTCTGTATTTTTACTCATTGTTGTGTTTACAATCTACGATTAATATCATGTAATGGAAATTTGAGTTATATTCAACTTAACGCTTTATTGCTTATTCTTCATTAATATATGATCAGAGATAAAATTTGCAAATGAAATTGTGCCATGAAGAGAAACAAATTTATTGAAATGTGGGCTGATTCATACAAAAATAATTTTTGTGAAATTCTAGGGGAGACAACTTTTGTATCCAAAATAAATCAAAATCAATATACATATAGTATGCTTTGTACCAATGCAACAAATATATTTGCATCTCCACTAGGTGATCTGTTGATTGGTTTTTATTTTCCAGTTTACAGAGTGAAATTATGCATTTAATTTGGTTCAAGAATTTTTCATATTGAGGTTCAAGTACATATCAGTAGGTGAATTGATATTAGCTGTAAGTATGCCTTACCGTTTGGGCTAGTCTAACAAAACAATGTATTGTCTTTAAATAACAGTTAAAAATGATCCTTATCACAGTGAATCAAATAAAAACATCGATATCCATCACCTAATGTAACATATTTTTTTTTATCATTATTTGTTTTTTGTCTTCAAGTAACATATTGATTTAGTATGTTGGTCTGGATATCTTGAATTCATCATGTTCTCATACAGACAGCTGACTAAACTTAAATCTACATCAATGTTATTGTGATACATGTGATTCGGGTTTCTCCGATAGGTTGTGTCAGGTATACTGTATGTGACCGAGTTAACTATTCAGCATGTAGCATTGTAATGAAAATGGATCCATGTATTCAGTGTTCAAAGTTTTTTCGTTCAATTGTTTTTTGATTAAGTGACACATGGCCTATCTATTGTTTCTAAGTTGAGTTGACTTACATTTTTTCAAGTATAATATCATTTCTTAGCAATGTTGTAACTTCATTCTTAATTGAAAGTTAGGTATAGCTACATTAACTACGCACATAGAAATATGTTTTAAAACATGTTAACACTGTTCCCCCCAAAGATATGAATAGTATATCGATCACGTGAATACTTGTTACTTGGAACACTTTATAATAACGTAGTCTGGTATAATATGTTTTTCTAGGATAAGCTTTACAGGGAAGCTGTATTACCGTCCACAAAAAGAAGCCTGACTTTGTCAATTTTAATTTCAATTTGACACACTTATTGATGATAAATTTTAAATTTACGGATCAGGATCAATTGCATTTATTAAGTCCTGAATTATTAGAAATGCTAATGAATATTTTAAGGGGAATAACTCAAACACATATCAAAGATAGTAAGGATAATTTCACAAAATACTTGTGTGTTTTCAGGTAAGCGATCCAGACACTATCAAACATTGTTACATGTATGTTGTACATATTGATCCGATCACAAGACCATGTCATGACAGACAGAATGCAAAAGTGGAGTTAAGGTCCAAATAAAAAAGCAGGAACAAAGGTTAAACCCCAGTCATTAGTACTGGGATAGTCCAGTGTATGGTAGTTTAAAATCTTCGAGGCTACGTGATGAGCTGATTAGCTATATATGTAAAAGATGACAGGATAATGGAGATGTCAGATAAGTTTACGAATGAATTTTCGTAAAACATTGGAAAGAGGTCACGACAAAGAAAACAGGTGGAAGGACATATCAAACAAATTGATTAGACAGACAAAATCTTAGAAAACTTGCAAAAATACAATTGTACAAATAAATTTAGATTCTATACAAGGTAAATTTCATAGAAAAGTTATGGAAAACCAATAGTACTTAAATCAAGAAATCAAAAGTTGCAGGCCTGTGTGAATCGTTGGTTGTGTACACTATTTTAATCCTAACTGTTTAAAGGATGTCTTACTATTAAGTTTAGAATGACCAGTTTATGGTTGAAAGGTAACTAGATATTGTGATCACGTTTTCAAATTTGCCTAATATTCATTCTGAGAGCTACTATATGTACACCTACATTCAACATGTTATTTTCCGTTTTTCAATTACTTTTATCTTTGTGTATAAAGATTTCCCCCTTATGTATACCTCTTGAAACAAACGCCTTCTTTATAAAGAAATAAGCTAATTCTAAATTATTCTGGATTTACATGCTTAAAGTTTCCACGTCATTTCTTTGTATTTAGATTCATAGAAGCCTCAAAACTATGATTCAGTGCAAGTATTATGTAAAAAGCTTAGATTGAATGGATGTGCATGTTAATTTGATGATTTTCATTTTCAAATATATATATGTAAGTGTTCTAGTCCTGGGAAAGCCTGGCGGAATATAAGAATACAATACCACTGTTTATAATTTTGCTGTAAATGTCCTTAGTATGGTATAGTGCAGTAGTACTTAATTATTTAAAGTCCCAGATATATATATATAAGCTCACATAGTCATTGCAGTTGTATCAAGATGAACCTATTCTTTATATTTTTTCGGCACACATGGAAAATTAGCTGCACTGAAGTGCCAATATGTTTGGTGATATTAAATGCTTATGAATTGTTGTGTTAACAAGCGGTACAGACATATCACTATGTATTCACATTGATTTTTATTCACTTACCATTAGTTACTCTGTAGTGGTCTGACTGTTCTAGGAGATTAATCAACAACACAGGCACATAGCCTACTGTGGAATCAGAAATGTGTTACAGAATGTTATTTCTAATATGCAGATAGTACAATAAGATTGAAGATTGTGTTTAAAAACGATATTGTCATGATAAATATCTACTTTTGTTCAGTCCATCAAAGGCAGTTTAAGTTGGTAATTTTATGTGAAGAAATGGTGAGTATATAATACATATTGATGTTAAATGTGTGTCTGATATTTATATGGTAGGCGGTAATCACGTCCTAAAGGATGGTTGGTTACTAACATTTCTGTGACTACATTGATATTTTTACGTGCCCGTATTTAGTATGGTGATCCAATGACATTCCAGTCACAAGGATGACATTTCAGTTTACATGTGTGACTGCATACTCGCAAATTTGTATCCATACAGAGTACAACTTTGTATGTTAATCATGTAACATATATACATACATTGTACAACTTTGTATATATAACGTGTGTAACATGTACACATACATTGTACAACTTTGTATACATAGGGTATAAAATGTATACATACATTGTACAACTTTGTGTACATAGTGTATAAAATGTATACATACATTGTACATCTTTGTATACATAGTGTATAAAATGTATACATACTCTGTACAACTTTGTATACGTAGTGGGTAAAATGTATACTTACATTGTACAACTTTGTATACATAGTGTATAAAATGCATACATACTCTGTACAACTTTGTATACGTAGTGGGTAAAATGTATACTTACATTGTACAACTTTGTATACATAGTGTATAAAATGTATACATACTCTGTACAACTTTGTATACGTAGTGGGTAAAATGTATACTTACATTGTACAACTTTGTATACATAGTGTATAAAATGTATACATACATTGTACATCTTTGTATACATAGTGTATAAAATGTATACATACATTGTACATCTTTGTATACATAGTGTATAAAATGTATACATACATTGTACAGCTTTGTATACATAGTGTATAAAATGTATACATACATTGTACAACTTTGTATACATAGTGTATAAAATGTATACATACTCAGTACAACTTTGTATACATGTATGTTCATTATATGTGACATGAATATTCTGTCGGCATACAACGTTTGTTCATGTACCACATATTAAACATGCATGTTTATTTTGTACCAAATATAACAATTTTGAACACACATGTAGTTGCATGCATTTATTCACTCACAGAGAACCAAATTATGCATGTATGTAACATGCATACTTGTAGAGTACAACGTTTTACACATGTAAGGTGTAAGTATGACAACAATTGGTTTACAGTTTGTACTAAAACTTTATAGTACAACTCGTATGTAACTTCTATGTAATACAACTGATCGTGGTCAATAAAACATACATCATTGTCTGAAGATTTATTTGGTGTTAGTTGTTAGATTGTTAAATGTTTCTCCAGCTCGTATAAAGGAACCATTCTCATGCTTAGTCTCAAATTATGAACAATCTTTACAAACAATCTTTCTTGCTACTTGCATTTTCTTGTAATCGGATAAAAAAGTAAATACTGAATACCGGATGGCATTTGGCTGCAGATTTAGACGATGTACCTACAAAATATGAAATATGGTAAAAACATGAAAACATGAAAGAACTATGGCAGGTTGCTATGCCTATTTCCCCTAAGGTGAGACTGCTAGTGCGTGCGTGCCACCGTGTACTGTTATGACGGATGGATGGATGGATGACGGGTTTCGCGCCTACATGAATCCGCCCTTACGGGTTTCATCTCACTGACGGAATCTGTTATGACGCGATCTCAGGTATTTTATACAGGTTGCTCTATCGGAATCCTGTGTCTAAGAATAGATTTGTAGCGGAACTGGACTGGGTCGATCGTCGGCGACCAGATGCCCAATTGGGTGAGCGTCCGACTAAAGTTTGGAAGGTCCCGGTTTTGAACCCAAGTCTGGCCGCGCATTTTTCCTCTCCTTTTACATTTGGCGCCCAACGAAATATACCCACAGAAGGTGGTATATGGTCTCGTGTGTCTTCGGGCTCGAAGACTTTGTTAAAGGAGGGAGGAATGTAGTGGGACTGGACTGGGTCGATCGTCGGCTACCAGATGCCCAGTTGGTTGAGCGTCTGACTAGAGTTGGGAAGGTCCCGGGTTCGAACCCCGGTCTGGCCGTGCATTTATCCTCTCCTGTTACCGATTAATGTAAACAGCCGAATTCAAGGCCATGGCTATTGATGCATGCGTTTCACGATAACGACTCAACAAAATGCTTATTTCGCGTAATTTCTATGATTTAAAACAAATAATATGCTATATGTAACACTCGTACAATCATTACCAACAACTTTTGAAAGGATTTGATTTTCATTACTGCTGCCTGCGTCATGTCGTTACCTGGTTCTTACAAAACACACATCTTGATTTTGTTTTTCCTGCACCTATGAATGGCAAAACGATAAATATATTTTTTGAATAACGTGTCTTACGCATGTATTAGGATCCTTACTTTGTGCTGCAGTCATCCTGCATTTCAAACAAATGAAAATATTCTCAACGATGACTTTTCCCGTATTCACTTCATATTGTTTGTTTGGACTTCTTTTATTCTCACGCTACAATCCCACATCTTGTTTTTTTTGTATTTCAGCATCATTTGTTTGTGTTTAAATAATAAATAAAATTACTAGTGCCAATTCGAGGGTAAAACAATTCATAAATATCTTTTAAGATGATGTCCTATCGACTACAAAACGTAGCTGTACTGTACATTTCCTAGAAGATAAATCAATAGGTATGTAATCAAAATATAAATAAAATGTAACATTGATTTGAAAATTATTTATTAATAAATTCAGGGAAAAGATCACATGCCTAAATATTAAAACAAAATAAAACCAAAAAAACCTGAACGTGAATTCGAACTTGCACAGTTCACTCCGTCTGGTCATAAGTTAACTACGTTACACATTCGGCTACTACAAACTTTGTTAACCAATTAAACACCTGTCGCAGTTTAAGAAACTCGCTCATCCCTGTTTTTCATTTTTTTGAGCACTTTCCCAAAGGGGGACCACTTTTCTGGAATACGATTTGTTTTTGCATATTTCATCACGGAATAAAAAAGCTTATTTAAAAGTTGGTCCTCGGATGGGAAAGTGTTGAAAGTATTTTTTCATGTCTGGGAAACCCTGTCATTTTCATAGATATAGTGAATATGGCTATATTTGCAGTATCATATAATATCTCAGCAGTTCAAAAATTCATATTCAATTGGTTTTATATCTATTCTGTGCATTTTCGCTGCTAGAAATAATTTACTGATTAATATTTTTTTCCGTTTTCATAAATGCCGACTAAGAGAAATATGGGCAGTTTTCCGCCATAGCTCTTTCTTTCTTTCTTATCTGAATTCTGAATTAAAATTGATCAGTCTTAGCTTACACATGAGAACAGGTTTTTAATGCGGGCCCTGAACAAATCTTTCAACTGGATATCTTGGCTCAAATGATCTGTTTTGCTAAGGGTCATTAGGAACACATTCAATCCTTCACTATTACCCAACAGTTCAATTTCATATCCTACACTGGCATTTTTTACTATCACCAGAGTTCACATTCATACCAGTTCAAATTCAACCTACACTATAAAATATTTCTTACTCTCCGAAGAATTCATATCCAAACACCTAATCTAAGATATTCGTTATTAGAATGAACCGAGAGCCCACACATTTTACCTTTGGAACCTTTCTGACTTGCAGTTTTTCACGCAGTATGACTTAAATCTATAATTATTTCCTGCACTACTATAATATAAGGATTTCATCCACACGTTTGTTTTGATTACTGAGTGTGGAATTTGTGTTCATGTTTCCAAGGCCTTTCCTAATAGGCACACCTTTACACGTCTATTCCTTACCACCGTTTATTCAACACCTGTTAAATACAATACTATGGCGTGTGTAAAGCTGAGGTATGATATACATGTGTTCTATATGTCTGCTTCCCGTAAACCAATACTAAAGTACTTGGTGTACGAATTAACTTCCTCTTATCAAATCCCAACGTAAGAAATGCTTCTCAATCACGGATTTGGAGGTCCCACAGCCTGTACCGCATTGTAACGATAAATTGCATACTTATTCAGGAAGGCCTTGGGGTATGGTTCGATATAATTGTGTTCCCAGAGATCGTGTCATAATTTCCATTATTTACAAGGTAATTGATGCTGTCGTTGATACAGTTTGTCATCAGTGTTGTTACATCGGTGTTTATACCAATGCCATCAGTGTTTATATATATGGTTGTTGATGCTCTTAGTGCCATGTTGTATGTGTTTGTGTCATCAGTTTTGCTTATTGAAAGTTGGTACCCAATACGATATATACTCCAAAGATATTAATGCAATTGATGGAAACCATATTTATTACGTTGATTATGTTTAATGCAGTTTCACAGGCAGAAGATATTTTATTGTTGACAACCTTCCTTTGTTACCCAATATAATCTTTAAAAATGCAATTATTTCATTCATATGATTTGACTTAATATGTTAAGGCAATAAGTCACACAATCAAACATACAAATGTGGCAGTAAACCAATAACATGGCGCATTTTTTGTAAGTCGAGCAATATCGTCATTCCTGTAAATAGGTTTCAACAAGATTAATGACATATCACCAAGGATAGCTTAGCTAATGAAAGTCAGAATAGGTTCATATCTCGAATTACGTTTACTGTTTTAGCAGAAATGAATAGTATAAACTGACTACGTGTAAATGATTTGACACTTGACGTCACAAAATATATACAAAGTTCACAAGCAATGACTCGCTAACACAGACCTTACACAATCTGGATTTGATACGTTAGTTCATTCTCTGTTCCGATAAGTTATCCGGAATCTACTGATATATAAACGCAACACCTTCCTGAATCTACTGTCATGAAAGTTTGTGTGAGTGAAAACACTAACATAATAAAGTTGCTGAATCTACTTGAGGAGAGATCTATCAATAATATAGTGACACAATAAAGTTTGTATGTGGAGAGATCTAAATATAGTGACATAATAAAGTGTGTATGAGGAGAGATCTCCTAAATATACTGACATAATAAAATGTGTATGAGGAGAGATCTGCTAAATATAGTGACACAATAAAGTTTGTATGAGGAGAGATCTCCTAAATATTGTGACATAATAAAGTGTGTATGAGGAGAGATCTAAATATAGTGACATAATCAAGTGTGTATGAGGAGAGATCTTCTAAATATAGTGACATAATAAAGTGTGTATGAGGAGAGATCTGCTAAATATACTGTCATAATAAAGTGTGTATGAGGAGAGATCTGCTAAATATACTGACATAATAAAGTGTGTATGGGGAGACATGTAATCAATTTGGTATGAGTAGAACACTATGCGGAGTTAAGCATCATAAAAAATGCTTGCATAGTGGTCTTTTAGTGGTGGATTTTTCATGAGGCTGTCAACTGAGCTTTTATATTGTAAAAGATCATTACTGTCCAAGCAAATCAATATCATTATTATGAATATATACAAGATGTGGGGAGAAGTTTGTTCATTTTATTATGAGATATTAAGATTCGTTTTCGTCAAAAATATCCATGAAATTCGAATTCCTCACTGACCATCACATTGCCATTCCTTTCATTTCAAATGGAACGGTGCTAATTTGTGAATGAAAGGTAAATGACGTATCCCAAATCATTGTATAGATACATAGCACTTCAGCTATAGTTATATAACCTAGACCCAAGTTTGAAATCGAAAGCACATCTAAAACGCTACCTGCCCTAGTCATTAAGAACTAGCTCGTTTTAAAACGTCTGTGATGTTGGTTCATGGTGGTCGACGTCTTTGTAAGCATATTTCATTGCTTTTGTTGACGCTTCTTCATATTCATTCACTTATACAACTTTATATTATATATTAGTAGCATGATGGTAAAAACTTGATTAGATGTTTAACCCAATGCTTATTGAGTCTAGATTTAAAAACATTTAAGGTTGGGGAATCTACCACAATTATAGGGAGTTGATTCCAGATATTTACAATTCTATTTTTAAAAGCATGTCCCCTAATGTTGATCTTATACCGATTTTTTTTCATTTTTTTTATGTTGTTACTTCCTTGGTAAAAGATCCAGTACCAACATGAATGCTCCGACCGTAGCTATCAACACCACTCCAATGAAACCCACTGATCTGGCAGACGGTCGAGGGTCGTCTGCGCATGTCAGTTTACGAATTGATGATGTGAGACTTGTCTTATCTACTCTTGTGGCAGCAGTCAGATTGTTCAATTTGTTTTCAAATTCTTCTTCGGTGAAGGTCTTGCAAGCGCACCTGCACATTGGCATAGTGTTGTCATGTATCGGTAAGGTAGAGGTAGAAATGGCAGCGGAATGGGCTGTACCTGACGAAGGGTTAGTTGTCGAGGTGTTAGTTACAGGAGGGGTAGGGGTAGTAATGGTAGTAATAGGGGTTGTGGCTGAGGAAGGGGTAGTTGTCGAGGCTGTAGATGAGGAAGGGGTAATTGTCGAGGTTGTAGACGAGGAAGGGGTAGTTGTCGAGGTTGTAGACGAGGAAGGGGTAGTTGTCGAGGTTGTAGACAAAGAAGGGGTAGATGTAGTAATGGTAGTGGCAGGGGTTGTAGCTGCGGAAGAGGTAGTTGTTGAGGTGGTGCTTGCTGTTCCACTTATGGAGGTAGGCGTGGCACCCGTGGTAGTCGGCGCATTAGAAACAGTTGTTTCGGATTCAGGTGGAGTACATATCGCCCGTTTGTCTGGTACAGGATCTCCTGTAAACACGAATAGGATTAGAATCATGTGACAGCGGATGGGTGGCTTATGAGATATAGGGGAGAAGAATCGGAAAAAACCCCTATAAATCATTCAAAATATGTCGGAGAGATATAGAACAAACAGACAATTGATCACTTAAGCTTACTAGGATCAAAACAGACGATGAAATTATCATGTTAGGGAATAGCAATACCGACTGATTACGGATGACTTGCGGGATGTAGGGAAGGTAGAGCTAACAGACGATAGATAACTTACCAGTTTGGGAAAGGAATAGCCGGCTGATTATAGATCACTTACAAGATGTAGGGGAGGTAGACCAGAAGATGGATTACTTATGATCCGGAATATCAAGTGTTGGTCAGTAGAACTGACAGGTTACAGATCACTTACAAGAGATAGGGGAGGTAGAACAGAAGATGGATCACTTATGATACGGAATATCAGGTGTTGGTCAGTAGAACTGACAGGTTACAGATCACTTACAAGATGTTGGGGAGGTAGAACGGAAGATGTATTACTTATGATCCTGAATATTAGGTGTGGTTCAGTAGAACTGGCAAGCTACGGATCACTTACAAGAGGTAGGGGAGGTAGAACAGAAGATGGATCACTTATGATCCGGAATATCAGGTGTTGGTCAGTAGAACTGACAGGTTACATATCACTTAAAAGATGTAGCGGAGGTAGAACGGAAGATGTACTACTTATGATCCTGAATATCGGGTGTGGGTCAGTAGAACTGACAAGCTACAGATCACTTACAAGATGTAGGGGAGGTAGAACAGAAGATGGATCACTTATGATCCGGAATATCAAGTGTGGGTCAGTAGAACTGACAGACTACAGATCACTTACAAGATGTAGGGGAGGTAGAACAAAAGATGGATCACTTATGATGAATATCAAGTGTGGGTCAGTAGAACTGACAGGCTACGGATCACTTTCAAGATGTAGGGGAGGTAGAACAGAAGATGGATCTTATGATGAATATGAGGTGTGAGTCAGTAGAACTGACAGGCTACGGATCACTTTCAAGATGTAGGGGAGGTAGAACAGAAGTTGGATCACTTATGATCCGGAATATCATGTGTGGGTCAGTAGAACTGACAGGCTACGGATCACTCTCAAGCTGTAGGGAGGTAGAACAGAAGATGGATCACTTATGATGAATATCAGGTGTGGGTCAGTAGAACTGACAGGCTACGGATCACTTACAAGCTGTAGGGAGTTACAAAGAAAGACGTTGTAGAGGAAAACCAGACGAAATATCACACATCAGATAAGAGAGTGGTAGAACCGAAAGACTACGGATCAAATGAAATAATTTTTGGTCGGTTTTCTAAGAGCCAATGGATCACTTATTGGGAGTGGAGCAGTACATTTATAGGCTGTTGGGTATTAAGTGGGTATGTTAAAGTTTACGGCAGAAAACGACATTTACGCTAATTCAAGAATTTAGGTTCTGCGATTCCGTTAAATTAAGACTGTAGTAATAAGTCATAAATCTATATTTTCGCCAAGAACTGATTTGGCTAATCGAAGTATGCTAACAGTATATCGAGAGTAAAAGAGAAAACAAGAGGTCCATAGGGCCTGTATCGCTCACCTGGATATCGAAGCAATCATTGCAAAATATTCTCCAAATGAGATCCAAGGGAATATGCCAGACCCAAGGCCAATCCTTGTAGGTTATCTGTATTAGATATTTCAAGCCCAGCAATTTTATGTATGGTTATGGGGTGGGAATCTCAACTGTTTCCAAGCTGTGACTCAGAAACTAGGGCCCTAGGGTTGTGGCCAGACCCCAGGATCAATTATAATATTATGACTGCATTTGTCTCTTTTTGCCCAGCATTTGTATATATAGTTTTGGGGTAAGGATCTTAACCGTTTCATAGTTATGATCCAGGCGTTAAGTCTGCAAGGGTGGGGCAGACCCTGGGGTCAATTCTAATATATTGACTGCATTCGTCTCTTTTTGCCCAACAATTGTATAAATAGTTTTGGGGTAGGGATCTTAACCATTTCGAAGTTATGACCAAGGGGTTAAGTCTCCAATGGTGGGGCAGTCCTCAAGGCCATCCTGGAAGCATATGTGCATTCATCTCTTTATACTCAGCAATTGTATATATTGTTATAGGGTGGGGATCACAACTGTTTCCAAGCTGTGACTAAGAAACTAGGTCCCTAGGGGTTCGATCAGACCCCAGGGTCTATTTTTATATCATGACTGCATTCGTCTCTTTATGCCCAGCATTTGTATATATAGTTTTGGGGTGCGGATCTCAACCGTTTTAAAGTTATGGCGCAGGGACTACGTCTCCAAGGGTGGGGCCAGACCCTAGGGCAATCCTGGCAGCAAATATGCAATCTTCTCTTTATACTCAGCAACTGTATATATGGTTATGTGGTGGGGATCTCAACCATTTCCAAGTAATACACTTTTTTTTGGCCCCACCCCTTAGCCCGGGGGGTCAGTCCAACCATTTGTACAATTTTGAATCCCTGCCTCCCATGAATGCTTCTGACCAAATATGATTCATATCCATGGCATAGTCTACAAAAGGAGTCGTTTATAGCAATATAGCCAAATTGCCCCCTTTTGGCCCCACCCTCAGCCCCTTGGGGGGTCAGCCCAGCCATTTGTACAATTTTGAATCCCCACCACATAGGGATGCTTCCAATGAAATTTAGTTAAATTCCAATCAGTGGTTAGGAAGAAGAAGTCGTTTAAAGAAATTGTTGACGGGCGGACAACGAACGACGGGCGGACGACGGACGCCACGGTATGGCATAAGCTTCGGACCCGGTGAGCTAAAACTGAGATACTTTGATTAATTTCCGTGTGTTGAGCAGAAAGATCTAGGTACTTAATTGATAGACTGCAAATGTCTTTGACGACGTCCATGGAAGAGGAAATCAGAAAGACGACGGATAACAAAAGAATGTTGGAGAGATTGATCTGAAAGACGATGCACTTGTTACCTGTTGTTTGGGAGATTAGACCTGGACTACGACAGATCACTAACCTGGTTTGGGAAGAGAACACTGACAAAAAACCCGCTTGTATTGTATATCACTTACCGGATTAGGGGAGAGTACACTGACAAACAGCCCGCTTGTATTGTAGATCACTTACCGGGTGTGGGGAGAGTACACTGACAAACAGCCCGCTTGTATTGTAGATCACTTACCGGGTGTGGGGAGAGTACACTGACAAACAACCCGCTTGTATTGTAGATCATTTACCTGGTTTGGGGAGAGAACACTGACAAACAGCCCGCTTGTATTGTAGATCACTTACCGGGTTAGGGGACAGAGTACACTGGCAAACAACCCGCTTGTATTGTAGATCACTTACCGGGTGTGGGGAGAGTACACTGACAAACAACCTGCTTGTATCGTAGACACTCCACGTCATACCAGTAACTGTTTGCCGAGTTAGCAATGATCGCACAATCTTGGCCGGTAGATGAGTATGTTTTACTGTTGTCAGGTTGTCCTGAAATTGCATGTTTACACGATATGTTTGCTTATTACTAGACGAAATCCGTTCACATACCTGTCTTACATATCATTTATCTGCGATAAAAGTACACTCGCTTTGTAGTAAAAAGAATATATGGTATTTCATTAACATCTTATATGTGATCGCTGGGAGATTAAAATATATTCATTAAGTTTTCTTTATTACTGCTGTCTTAACCATGAAGTCAAATGTACGCCGGTATACTAGTAGCAGAATAGTGATCACAAAAATCATTGAAAGGAAACATATAGAATTTGTACATGCTGCCAAACCTGTTTTTTTAACTTTGAATGAAAGAAATGTAAAATAAAATTTTGCTGATATAGTACATCTTATTCTGCATTTTTAACATAAGTAATTTTAAATCAATACACATGAAATGATGACGTGTATCTAGCAGTTTAAGTAGACCCATTTAGAAAAACTGACAAACATTACAAAACGCTACTCCTACGTCCCGCAGGACCAGTTTATAACCTCCTGATTATTTGTGAACTATATTTAAATGCACTTCATCTCACCTTAATGATAGAATTGATCTATCTACCCAGACCTGGCAAGAAAAACCTATTTTATAGCAAGGGGTTTCAGCCAACCTTTACTTCATGACTTTTAACACTTATACCAATGTCTGAAATCAAGGAAACCCATGTCACCTTATACTTTATAACCGCTAGGAGTAACTGAGAAAACTTCCGATTTAGTCAGGCCAGCATTTATAAATGTATTAAGCCTGAATCATAATTTGTTTTCCGTAGCTGGAGGGACACACCTTCCAGACAAATGTGTCCATCACGAATCTAACATAATTTAAAGGTTTGTTAACCAACCTGTTGCCCAGAATGCTTGTTCCAGCGTGTGTCCGTCGTTCCACTTCCAGCTGCCTTCTAAATCAGCGTCTGTGAGACTAATCCACGTATTGAAGCTACCAGACCTACAAACAGACAGTTCCCAGAATATCAACAATATCAAACATGTTCGGTATATAAAACAAGATACGTTATTGCGCCCAATTACGTTGTTCACAATATGAACGGCCTATTCGTATGTTATCAAAATAAGACATCTTCCCTAAAATCTGGATAATAAACCGCGACTTGTTTTCATTTTATGTTAGGAATAACAGACTTATTTTAATTTTGAGTAAGGAATAGCATGCCTATTTTCATTTTTAGTAAGAATAACAGGCTTATTTTCATTTTTAGTAAGGAATACCAGGTAAATTTTCATTTTAAAGTAAGAGACAAAAAGCTTTTTTCCCCCCATTTTCAGTAAAGAATAAAGCCGATTTTCATTTTAATCAAGGAATAACAGGCATATTTTCATTTTCCGTAAGGAATCACAGGCTTATTTTCATTTTAAGTAAGGAATCACAGACTTATTTTAATTTTTCACAAGAACTCACAGCCTAATTTTCAATTTCAGTAAGGAATCACAGGCTTATTTTCATTTTTAGTAAGGAATCACAGGCTTATTTTCAATTTCAGTAAGGAATCACGGGCTTATTTTCATTTTATGTAAGGAATCACAGGCTTATTTTCAATTTCAGTAAGGAATCACAGGCTTATTTTCATTTTATGTAAGGAGTCACAGGCTTATTTTCATTTTAAGTAAGGAGTCACAGGCTTATTTTCATTTTAAGTAAGGAGTCACAGGCTTATTTTCATTTTTTGCAAGAACTCACAGGCTTATTTTTAATTTCAGTAAGGAATCATAGGCTTATTTTCATTTTAAGTAAGGAGTCACAGGCTTATTTTCATTTTAAGTAAGGAGTCACAGGCTTATTTTCATTTTTCGCAAGAACTCACAGGCGTATTTTCAATTACAGTAAGGAATCACAGGCTTATTTTCATTTTTAGTAGGAATCACAGGCTTATTTTCATTTTTGGTGAGGAATCACAGGCTTATTTTCAAAGAAGTATTGTTTTTGAGTCATTTAGACGGTAAGTATCCGGATACTTTCTCTTTCATGTGAATTATTAACTATATGTTAAAACGGTGGTTCCCACTCCATTAAAACTGTTTGTTATGTAGACAAATCTGTGCATACAATTAAACAAATATGTGTAATGAGAGAAAATGTTATTAAGAAAATTGCAGCGAACATGCCACAGTATATGAAGTCACGGTAGTCCAGTGGTAGGACGCCGGGCTCGTGACCGGAGGGTTGCGTGTTCGAGTCGTGCACGGCACGGCACTGTGTTGTATCTTTGAGCAAGATACTTGACTCCGCTTGTCCAGTCTACTCAGCTGTAAATGAGTACGTGGTTGGGCAGTGCTAGAATTGTCGAATGCTTGCTGTCAGTGCCGAAATGGCAGCTCCGGCTGTATGCTCCCCAGGGAGTTAAGAAAGGTATTTGCTGTTTGTGAAGGCCCTATAACCACGGATAATAATTTGTGAACCGCTTTGAGACAACCTACGAACTAGGTTATGATAAAGCGGTATATAAGAACCTCGAATTATTAATATTATTATCATTATTATTATTATATAGTTGTACTGCAACGTTTTCTACAAATTGTTCCGTAACATTTTCTGTCATCAGGTAATGCATACTCTACAGTTTAAACTGTTTCTGTTTGTGTCCTACAAAACAGTCGCGGTGCGTAGGGTTCTTACACAATACCTACTTACGGTCAAGGTGGCGGAGGAATATCGTGATAAATAAAATGATAAAACTTGTAGCCAACCAGAGGAGAACGGTTAAGCCTTGCTAAGCAAGAACTATAAAGACCTTAAAATTCTACTATCGCTGTTTATTACACGTTACCGTGGCTAGTACCGAGACACGTACAAATGTATCTCACCCATTTCCTTTATGTGGATGATGTCTCATCTCATCGGTTATGGCCCTGTTACTTAAACTCTGTCTGACACTTGTCATCTCTCTGTTTCTTAATATCTATCAGACACCTGTCATAATGTCTCTGTTTCCTAAACTCTATCAGACACCTGTCATAATGTTTGTTTCCTAAACTCTATCGGACATCTGTCATAATGTCTCTGTTTCCTGAAATATCAAAAGCCTATCATAATGTCTCTGTTTCCTAAACTCTACCAAACACCTGTCTTAATGTCTTTGTTTCCTGATATCTATCAACATCTGTCATAATGTCACTGTTTCTTAATATCTATCAGACACCTGTCATAATGTCTCTGTTTCCTAAACTCTATCAGACACCTGTCATAATGTCTGTTTCCTAAACTCTATCGGACATCTGTCATAATGTCTCTGTTTCCTGAAATATATCAGACACCTGTCATAATGTCTCTGTTTCTTAAACTCTACCAAACACCTGTCATAATGTCTTTGTTTCCTGATATCTATCAACATCTGTCATAATGTCTCTGTTTCGTGAAATCTACCAGATACCTGTCATAATGTCTCTGGTTCCTAATATCTACCAGACACCTGTGATAATGTCTCTGTTTCCTGAAATCTATCAGATACCTGTCATAATGTCTCTGGTTCCTAAACTCTAGCAGACACCTGTCATAATGTCTCTGTTTCCTAACTCCATCCGACAACTGTCGTAATGTCTTTGTTTCCTGAAATCTATCCGACACCTGCCATGTGACACTTGCCATGTCTCTGTTTTCTAAACCCTTTGACACACCTGCCATAATGTCTTTGCTTCCTTAACTCTATCCGACACTTAACAAGGCTCTGTTTGCTAAACGCTATCATACACTTACCATGTCTCTGTTTGCTAAACTCTATCAGACACTTACCATGTCTCTGTTTGTCAAACTCTATCTGACACTTACCATGTCCCTGATTCCTTAACTCTATCAGACACTTACCATGTCTCTGTTCGTCAAACTCTATCTGACACTTACCATGTCTCTGTTTGCTTAACTCTATCCGACACTTACCATGTCTCTGTTTTCTACGCTCTATCCGACACTTACTATGTCTCTGTTTTCTACACTCTATCCGACACTTACCATGTCTCTGTTTCCTAAACTCTATCCGACACTTACCATGTCTCTGTTTTCTACGCTCTATCCGACACTTACTATGTCTCTGTTTCCTAAACTCTATCCGACACTTACCATGTCTCTGTTTCCTAAACTCTATCCGACACTTACCATGTCTCTGTTTTCTACGCTCTATCCGACACTTACTATGTCTCTGTTTCCTAAACTCTATCCGACACTTACCATGTCTCTGTTTCCTAAACTCTATCCGACACTTACCATGTCTCTGTTTTCTACGCTCTATCCGACACTTACTATGTCTCTGTTTCCTAAACTCTATCCGACACTTACCATGTCTCTGTTTCCTAAACTCTATCCGACACTTACCATGTCTCTGTTTTCTACGCTCTATCCGACACTTACTATGTCTCTGTTTCCTAAACTCTATCCGACACTTACCATGTCTCTGTTTCCTAAACTCTATCCGACACTTACCATGTCTCTGTTTTCTACGCTCTATCCGACACTTACTATGTCTCTGTTTCCTAAACTCTATCCGACACTTACCATGTCTCTGTTTCCTAAACTCTATCCGACACTTACCATGTCTCTGTTTTCTACGCTCTATCCGACACTTACTATGTCTCTGTTTCCTAAACTCTATCCGACACTTAACATGTCTTTTCCTAAACTCTATCCGACACTTACTATGTCTATGTTTCCTAAACTCCATCCGACACCTGTCATGCATGTTTCTGTTTCCGAAACTCTATCAGACATTTAACAGATCTCTGTTTCCTAAACACTATCAGACATTTACCATGTTTCTGTTTTCTAAACTCTGTCTTACACTAACCGTGTCACTGTTTGCTAAACTCTATCAGACACATACCATGTCTCTGTTTCCTCAACACTATCCGACACTTACCATGTCTTTTCCTAAACTCTAACAGACACTTACCATTTCTCTGTTTGCTAAACTCTATCGCACACTTATCTAGTGTCTGTTTGCTAAACTCTATACGGCACTTACCAAGTGTCTGTTTGCTAAAGTCTACCAAACACTTCCAATGTCTCTGTTTGCTAAAGTATATCAGACACTTACCATGTCTCTGTTTGCTAAACTCAATCCGACACTTACCAAGACTCTGTTTGCTAAAGTCTATCAGACACCTGCCATGTTTCTGTTTCATAAAGTCTATCAGACACTTACCATGTCTATGTTTGCTAAACCCTATCAGACACTTACCATTTCTCTGTTGGCTAAACTCTATCAGACACTAACCACGTCTCTAATTCCTAAACTCCACATATTTATCTAAATACTTACATCCATGATACTAAGGCCACATTTTCCATCTTTGTCTTCGGGGTTAGTACTTCCCCTCCGTAGTACGCACAATACTTCAATGCATCTGTGTACTTAAAGTTCGCATTCAAGTTGTAAAAATAACACTCTCTGCTATTGTTGTGTCGATTCCAACCATCAGGACAGTCTAAAATCAAACGATTCATGGCATTGCGTTTAAAGTGAACATGTACAAGTATTATTTCTGAATAGCAAATTGAGGGAATAAGCAGGTTAAATGAAAAGTCGATTATTCGCCGTATATGTTCGTAAAGTACAGGTTCGCCCACCAATAAGAAAATTGTAATATCATTTCTTTCTCTTCCTTATAGCATTAAAATAGAAACTCTAATGTCTCGACTAACATACACAACGCAGACTTATCATACAACACCAGTTTTGGTTGACAAACTCACACACATTTCATACAACACTAGCTTTGGTTAACATACCTTCACACACATTCCATACAACACTAGTTTTGGTTGACATACTTTCACACCCATTTCATACAACACTAGCTTTGGTTGACATACCTTCACACACATTTCATACAACACTAGCTTTGGTTGACATTACTTCACACACATTTCATACAACACTAGCTTTGGTTGACATACCTTCACACACATTTCATACAACACTAGTTTTGGTTGACATACTTTCACACCCATTTCATACAACACTAGCTTTGGTTGACATACCTTCACACACATTTCATACAACACTAGTTTTGGTTGACAAACACTAGTTTTGGTTGACATACCTTCACAAACATTTCATACAACACCAGTTTTGGTTGACATACATTCACACACATTTCATACAACACTAGTTTTGGTTGACATACCTTCACACACATTTCATACAACACTAGTTTTGGTTGACATACCTTCACAAACATTTCATATAACATAAGTTTTGGTTGACATACCTTCACACACATTTCATACAACACCAGTTTTGGTTGACATACCTTCACACACATTTCATACAACACCAGTTTTGGTTGACATACCTTCACACACATTTCATACAACACTAGTTTTGGTTGACATACCTTCACACACATTTCATACAACACTAGCTTTGGTTGACATACCTTGACATACATTTTATACAACTCTAGTTTTGGTTGACATACCTTCACACCCATTTCCTACAACACCAGTTTTGGTTGACATACCTTCACAAACATTTCATATAACATAAGTTTTGGTTGGCATACCTTCACACACATTTCATACAACACCAGTTTTGGTTGACATACCTTCACACACATTTCATACAACACTAGTTTTGGTTGACATGTACAACGCAGACTTATCATACAACAATAGTGATTTGGTTGACATAAACATCGCTCACTGTACCGAAAAGACCAGTAGTCACTGACACAGTTTTCACACAACATAACTAATCAGAAATCTGAATGCTTCATACGTACCATACAACACTAGAACCAGCTGACACAGAATGCCCTTAGTATTGCTACAATCCTTTGAGTTCCACATCAAATCCGAATCGGTTCTAACACAGTCTTTATTCTCACGTGGGTGACCTTTTATGGCAGTGATTATAATATTCAATATTATTATTTTTATTTTATCGAATAACAATGTTTATAATGAGAATAAACAGAAATATTTGTACATCAATTATATCTAAGATTTTAGTTTATGACGGTATAATAGTAAAAAAGAATTGGTACCAGTTAAGGTCTTCTTGTGGCTATAAACGAGAAGTTTTATCTTTTTATAAATATACAGTTGGGATATACGTCATGATAAGACATGAAATTAAGGTAAGCCTGGAGACCATTCCGAGATATAAGGTGGTAATTCGGCGGTGCAAATTTATAAATGACAGAATTCTGGCAAAACTACTAGTTGTTTTAGAACCTTTCTTCATAGTGTCTATGTATTATGTAATGCTAAAATAATATTAAAAAACACTGACCCAATAGAATCTAAGACATTGCTGATAGCTAGGTCACAATGATCGTGTTCTATATCGGCTTAGTAGTATTCACGGTATATTCTATTCGGCCAAAAGACACATAAGGACCATACGGTACCCAAGCCAACTTTTCTTTAGGAAGAATCTTTATCTTATTCTTGAGAAATAAGGGGATGAAGTGCAATGTGTGTTTGTATACTTTTTGTTATACTTATCAAACAATGTGTTTGTATAAACTGTGGTTTTGGCACAAAAAACCATATCAAGATGCTATAAATGGCTAATAAGACATTACGAAGGAGCAGCTTCAGCAGCAGTAGTTCGTAATGAGCTAGTTTAAACATAAATGTTATACTTCTGTCTCGACGCCAACACGCTTAGGAACCGGACTAAATGAATACTTCCAGTTTTTGTTGAAATTTCTTTCTTTATCAATACACAATTATAAACACAACAAGCAGTGATGTGATAACATCGTGTCATTGATAACTGTTCACATTAAATTGCATTTATATTTTCATAAGTAACAGCTGAATATTCAGAGAAAGTGCATTTTATTTCTAGGAACTATACACATATGTAATTATATATCTGTGGCCTTCTTGTTTTGGACAACTTAAAAGAAGTTTTTAGTTCTTTTACTTACTCTAAAACAAAGAACATGTTCAGATAAACTTACAGAAAAGTGAGAAACAAACCCCTTATTTGTGATCCGTCCTCCTTCAACTTCACCCTCTTATTTCTCCATATAAGTGTAAGATGCTTCTAAACAAGGTGTTGATTGCCGTAATTATTCTTTTGTGAATTTAGGCACAAAATAAAGTATATCCTTCACACAAAATACCAATAATAAACAAGATCGCTGTGACTCACTTATTTAAAATGCTTTACTTGTTTCTGTCATATCTATGCAGCTTTAGTTTTAGAAAATAAATCAAAATTATTAAGAAATATTCCAATAATAACACATTGTTTTGTCAATAGTATGCCTTGTCTATTAGGAAGTCGAATACCCTGGCCAAGTTCAAGAGGGACATAAAAACTCATGTCTTCACGTCTGCATTTTAGAATCTTTGCAAAGACGTCATGTAAATACCACCCTTTTATTTGTTCAATTATGTGCACATTGCTTGTTAAATGTATGAAAGTGATTGCGCCTTTGTTGTTTGTTTCCACAATTATAACCATTACTATTATCCATATGTTGTAAAGCGCCTTAGAGTAATTTTACAAATTATATAGGGCGCTATATAAATGCTGTATATTATTATTATTATTTGTCTGAATTTCAACCTCCATTTTACCTTTCCATATCGCAGAGTGGTCACTTAGCTGACTTCAACTTCATGTAAAACATGCATATAACTTATCGGTGATAGCCACCTGAAGGCCCATATTGACACCTATCATTTGTTCCGAGATGAAGTTTATTTACGTTATCCTCATGACAATGTTCTAGTAATATGTTGCGTTACGTTGGTTATTTAAAAAATAATTTTAAAAAACCATTTAACAAACGATGATAAAATATTTGAGTTATTGTTCTATTAAATTGCACATGTTATATTTTATACAATATTGAGTGAATAATAATTGCAGATGTGAAACAAGTAGCCCAAAAAAGAACCCAAATTAAGTAAGACAAACAAAAAGCAATCAAACCTGAATCCCAGCGCTCGTAGCCAGTGTCGGTCGTTGTGGTGCCATCCTGCCAGGTCCAGACGCCATCAGCTGACCTTTGCAAGCCTATCCACACGTTGTCTATTTCTAATTGACTGCAAAAATACCATTCAATCGTAATTTGATTTATGTTTCTTGTTACATCCATGAAGAAAATCGTTCATCAATAATGTAGGACACTGAAGTAAAAATGGAAATAACACAGATTCTAATTAAGAATCCTAGAGACTTAAATCCAATTATTCGATATCAGGTCATGGTGTTAACTGTAAATTGTCTTCACTGAATCCTATAGAGTCGCCGATATAAACCTGATAACAATTAAATCGACCAATAGTATACAGTTTTCATCTGCGGCACATACACTTTTATATAAAAAAAAGACTTGTATGTGACTACTAAGTAAAGGAAAAATTAAAGCTCATGGAATTTAAATTCGTATATTTATTTTATTGTTTACTAGCTAAACTAAACGACATTTGTCGTACTGCGACGAAGGGTCTGAACATTTATTTTATCGAGTTATTCAGTTTAAAAATGGGTATAAAAAAACATAAATTTCTTTAATAGTTTTATCATCTGTTTTTGATATCAGATATGTCACACAATAATAAACACTAGAAATGGTCATACAAAACATGTTTTATGCTTCATCTCTATATATGAAATCACGTCAGGAAATATAATGATTTAAAATATTATATATTAGATATGAATGAATACGTTCAAAACCGAACTTAAATGTAATTTACGCACTGCCGTAAGGGCTTATTTACCTTGCTAGGAGGGTTTTTGCCTCCAGGTAATCGTCAGGGACCATTGGCATCCACAAAGTTCCCCCAAAATCGCTACAGAATTGAGCGGAATCTGTGTACGTCTTATCACGATTCCCGTTTCGAATGAAACACAGGTCACGGCTACTGGGTCCGACCCAGCCAGCCGGACAGGAGACTGTAACAACATCTATAAACGATAAGAAATATAGACTATTACAGACAACCGATACTACCATAGAAATGGGATAGCGACCTATACAAACATCTAATTGATAATTTTTGCATGCAATATTATTTACGGAAACCTATTGATAATAAATATAAAAAATCTATAGCCAGTATTAGATTGTCATCACACCAGTTAAAAATCGAAAATGGCCGCTATCACAACATTGATAGGAGACGCAGAATATGTGAATGTTGCCAAAGTTATGAAATTGAAGACGAGTTCCATTTTCTACTGCAATGTCCATTTTATATAGAAATTAGACAAAGGTATATTAAAAAGTATTATTATAAAATCACCTAGCGTTTTCAAACTCGTGCAACTGTTAAGCATAAATAATTTAAGGAACTAAACATTCTTGGAAAATATATTCATTTTGCCTTTAAGAAAAGAAAAACACGCTTTGGCTAAAAGTGAATATTATCGTTATATACCTCACATATGTATTTCAGGTATATTTCGAATTCAAAGAAAAGCATGTCATCGCTGAAAACGAATTATTGCTTTTACTTCTGCCTGTCTGTATAATATAAGTATTATTGCTGATGTTGTACAACACAAATTTATTATTAAACTTAATCAATAAGTGGTACATGAGTGGTAGATTATCGGTAATATCAGATCTGGCGACCGCGTATCGTCTTTGTCGTTAAATTTACTCTTAAAACCAATGGATTCAGGAAATGGAAACAAAGTAACAGTCAAACGACGCTATTGAAGCTTCCTCGCGACCAAGAATCCTACACTTATGTTTCCAGGACAGCAGTCAATATGATAATTTAGGATTATAGGAACTTATAACAACAAAAGATGATGTGTTAAAACAACCTGTTTAAATATGGGAGCTTAAACCTCTTCTTTTGGCAGGAAATTTTGTAGTGCAAATATTACACTAAAGACAATAAAAAAAACCCGGCACCTGTGGCTACAAATTATTGTGTCGAACGAAACAGGCCAACCACGGCTAGACAAGAGAACGGATATTGAACTGTGTTTCGGTACGGGTAACATTTGTATTGTTGACCAGAATGTCCAACAACCCAGGTGGAGTATAAGATGGTTTGGGGTGGATGTTGCGGTATCTGTGCTGTTGCATTCAAGTGTGGTGGCACTATAAATGATATCGTTGGAAGAACGGTCCCACTACAAACAGAGCACAATACATCTCCAGCACACACGCAGGCATACACACATAGGAAGGTATTAGCAAGGTGGCATCGGACTAGTAGTCAGCGCCTGATAAGGAAGCTCCTGAGAATTCCTCAGACTTATATAGATTAATGTATATGCTAATTGTATTGATTGTATAAATTGTATATTTATGACTATGTACTGTAAAGCGCTTTAGAGTGGCTTAGGTTAGCTAGATAGGGCGCTATATCAAATGTTGTATATTATTATTTTTTATTATTATTATTATTATGTCAACACAACCAAAATACTGCCGAAACAATTTGGATCGGAAAACTTTGAAATTTTCAAATTCAAATGATAATTACATTGGACAAGTTAATACAACATGTGTTTCAGCTCTTTATGTCAATAGGTAAAGATAAAAGAACTTGAGTCATTTGACTTTATTGAGTAGGAAGAGGAACCAAGTGCATTGATAAGTAAAGTCGTTCCCATATACCCGAGTTTAACGGATATAGCCGACTGTGATTTGATATGCGGATGATACGTGCAGGATGAAATATTGCAGAACCTGTACCGGATTAAGGTATTTATAAAGCTCGGCATACTAATAATTATGGTTGTCTCGCGGAGTAACGACGTTTCAAACAAACCAGGTCAGCTGTATCAATAGAACTGACAATAATGTTTAAAACTTCAGCAGTACAAGAAGAATACTTGTAGGGCCAAGAGGAGTGCTATTCAACAGAACCGGTTATTGCTCACAGATCTCTACTGTTGCCCCAGTTACTTCGCGAACTTGTCCTAATACTGGGTCACGAAAGTCACCAAGCTAGGCATGGTACGTATTGCTGAAACAGCAGATACCATCCAACCTCAAGCGGCCGAAAATAGACAGACAGAAAACGACAATGATTGTCTTGTAATGGGTGTCATTGATGACACAACCATCAAGCTTTAAAGACTTGGAAGCGGATTTTTGGGTTGCTTGTGTTGATATTACTTAAGATTGGTCGATACCACTATTATAAGGCCCTTTACAACTGACAAAGTCATCACGAGGCTTGAATCTGTGTTTTCAACACGTGCGTCAGTCAGGACGGACACAATGGAACTAACTCGATTAGATATACGAGAGGAATTGAAAAACCGTTTGGATGAGAATGGTAAATGTTAACCGCAGTTCTACGCTGTTATGTTATTACAGAGTGGAACTGCAAATATATTTGATAATGTAAAGGTCAACGATAGGAGCTTGTCCTGCCCATCTGCTATTTTGACGCAAAATCTGAACAGACATAAGTAGTGTGATTGGTTTAGTATTTTCCTTTCCTTAAGGTGAAAGAGATAAAGTCACACTTTAATAAAAGAGTGTAAATGTATGAATTCTCTAAAACTATTTTAATTTTAAGAAAGAGATGAAATGTGGTATCAGTACAGTATATTCTAAAATATCATTATTTAATAGTCAGGAGACAACGTGTCAATGCATACTGTTAAGGAATGTACAAGTTTGATAAATCTAAACGTATACATACTGTTATAATTATAAGCTATAAGTGATTAACAATCCACGTATATATTCAAGACGTGAAATTTACAAAAAACTCTTTTACTTTGTTAAAATATCCATACTTATGTATCTAAGAACTCATATTTGTTTTATCAATTATGATACGATAATTATGATATGCAATCAACAACACTAATAATTGTTTAAGAAACATGCATATTAATATAAATACGTCGCGTGGTATTATCATCAATCGAACCTAGGCGCAGACATGTTGGATATATTTCTTACGATGGGCGAGTTCTGATTTGGTAATGTGTCGACCTTCTATAAATGTAAGTCTTGTTCTCTACTTTACCATTTGTATTGTAAAATAATATATTGAATTGAAACAGCACATCAACTTACCTGTGTCCGCTGTGTAAGATGACGGGATCCTTGATAGTAGCAGTATGGCAACATACAACGCCATGGTATCATCAGATCACCATCTGAAATAGCATAACTAGGTAATGATTACGTATTTGATCATTAGTGCAGCAATTATAACCAAAAGGAAATTGGTTAAAAAATAAGGGGGGGGGGGGGGGGGGGGAAAGAGAAAAAATATAGATTTTTAAAGAATATCTGAAATCCTCAATTTAAACAATAAGCAACGTAATTGCTCGGTGAGCACGCAATACAGATTATATAAAAATATTAACTGTTTGTTTTGTTGAAGGCTTATTTCGTCGCAAACTATAGGTAACTTGACATCGAATATCAACAAAGGCAACGAGAGAACAGCAAAGATCCAAAGTATTACAAAGGAACATTACATGAAATATACTAAAATTTTATTTAACATATAAAAGAATGCAATGTAACTTGACATCGAATATCAACATCCACAGTTGTTGACTGTATTTTAGTATACTTAATGTAAATATATAAAATACTTATAATTAATATTTTAGTATACTTAATGTAAATATCTAAAATACTTATAATTAATATTTTGGTATATTTAATGCAAATATTTCACATAAGATACATATATGTAGTACATTATATTTTGTAAAAATCTAAATAATAACAATTGGCCAGTAGATAATATTATGGTAAATATCAGCATAAAAATTCGAAACATTAAATTAGTATTTAGACTCCTGTATTCTTGTATGAAGTACTTATGCCAATATCTGAAATATCAATGGGGCAGTAGAACATATTTTGGTTGATTTTATGTAGAAAAAACAGCAAATCAATCAACGAAAACTTGCATAGAATATAACATACCTGTCTGAAACTCATCCACCAGTCTTTGTACGGACAAAAAGAAACGCTCGTTGATGACAAGCACCACTTAACTACCAAGTATATCTGGCCGACAAGGCACAATGATGTACACCACTATACTACTTCGTTGTGTACCTTATTGACAGGGCACACACGCCACTATTCTACTGTAAAATTCAGTGCCTGAGCTATCACAACAACTTTTCCATTCATGTGTACCAGATAAGATCTATTGTATTCCTGAAATAAAGTAAATAATGTTAATTGATTAAAACATCGTCGTTTAATTTCAAAATGGACCTGATAAATGTCCATAAATTTGTACATTATATTATTGATACGATTATTGTCTAAATCATTTAAGCAGCTATTGTCCATACTGTTGGTGCGGCTATTGTCTGTCTTATCTACTTTGCTATTGTATGTAACATTTCAGATATAAAAAATCAATAGATAAATCACATCTCTTTAAAACACCTGATAGGTTTTTGTTTGAACACAAGTAGTATGTATATCAACCGACCTTCCTGAAAATTGTGACGCTTTTACCTTGGCCGAGGTTGGAACTGTAGTTCTTACATATCACTTTCTGATAGAATTCCATTACATTTTTTACATTGGATGATTCCTCTGCGATAATTTTGCACGTATATCTTAAGATGTAAATTTGATATTTATTTGTACCTGTCCACTTTACGTGTATGCATATATTAAGTTTTCAATTATTAATGTGAAATCTTTTTGTTGGGCCCAAACTTTGTGATTTCCCGCAAACACACCATTTCGTGGTTACATGAATTCGTGGGTTCCAAGTAACCACTCGAAGCATGTCTTTATGTCAAACTTGTAATTACTTGGTGGACCGTTTAATTCGTGAATGAAGTTTACTTACGAGGTCAACGAAATTTAAAAAAGCCACGAAAGTATTTGAACCTGATTCAACTTCAATCAGGTATTCCCTAAAATATGCCTTGTTAAAGTACGTTGACATATTTACATCTCTGCCTTCTTACTTACTTGACTACTTATACATGAACTGAAATTAAACAAGCGAGAAAGCAGTCCGATGATAGCCAATTGAGAGGCTCCTTCAAAATCTTGAACCATTGAACATATGTGGGTCCATTATGTCTAATTATAGAACAAATTGATGCCGACAAACTTCTTATTCATTGAATGCACATTAAAAGTTCAATAATCGTAAAGTAAACAATGGCAGCTTCGTTCTGGAACATTCGACCGCGTCACTTCCAGAACAGTGTGTCAATGCGCACACAAATAACTGTTACAAATTGATCAAATTGTTTGAAGGAGGGCTTCTTTGATTAATCATTTCAAAATTTAAAAGCTTTGAAAAGAAGAAAAACAGTGTTGACCATTGTGTATTTTCTAAATTTAATCATAGATCGATGTAGATACATGTACAATCATAGCAACCCGCTTCGACTGGTTTTTCGTCGTATAACAGTTGAACATGTTTTTATTTAAATATAAGGATTGATGCACACCATAGAATACGTTCGTTGCCAACTGCGTTCATACTACCGGATGCACCGTCAAAATTAAGGTGAATCCTTCTATTTCGGTTATATCGTATCACCGTATATTACATGACCCGATAAGAGAGAAGGAACATAACTTCAATAAATGATTTGTACATTTTTAACAACTTCCTTTGATCAATATTAAATATCCTCATCTGAAAAAGTTTCTTCTATCAAAACAATGACTGTTCGACTTTAACACTGCCATACCCTATACCAAACTGAAGGTACTACTTCGTTCTCTAATCATGAGAGCTTTCTTTGTCAGTAAGAGCTAATGGCAATGCAAACATATGGTTGCACATTAATTTGGAGTAAAAAGGTAAAACTGACATACTGATCATAACATTTTGAGCATGATTGAGTTCCAAGTTGACAATAACATTGGTGAGTTCGGTGACAAGATTTTCCAGCAGATTGTAGGCATTCCTATTGGGAAAACTGTGCTCCACTTTTGCCGACATGTTTTTGGTTTTATATGAAACTGAATTTATTGAAGAGTTAAGTTAATCAGGACTGGTAATAAACTCAAGCAAAGTCCTTCAAAATCATATTAATATATTTTGACGATGTGGTAAATTTAAATGACAAGCTATCTATTAACCTGCTCCTCAGCTTGGAATCAAGGTCACTGCAGAATCTTTACCTATATCGTGAGTTTTCCCTTTCTTGACAGTACTTCCCGGCGTCCCCTACTTAATGTGTTTACGTGTCACAGTTGATTCGGTATTCAAGCTTGCGCCGAGTACTCCAGATGTGACGGACAAACAAACAACACTGGGTTTTCGAAGATGCAGGTTGATGAAGATTATAGGATTTTGTTATTGTCGCAATCATAATCTCAGAGGGGCTATTTGCTATTTCTGTGAGAGAGATGAAGGTCGATGTTTTGATTATGCTCATTATAGAGCCTTGTGTCATTACCCGAGTTCTCAGTGTAAGGACGTGACATTACTTGGATTTGACCTAGATTTACATGAGTGGTGACTTTGATAGAGCAGAAGATGATTATCATTCATTCCATGTCAATCTTTCCATTGTTCATAATTTAAAATCAATTAATTTTAAATTTGTTTGTTTATTTTTGCTTTATTTTACTGTAAACACACTAATTTTAGCGGTGATCATATTATATTCTAATAGAAATATTTAAGAAAATATTCCGCGCGGAAGCAAAAAGTACAAAAACAAGGAAAAAACGTCAATAAACTGTTCCAAATCATGTAAAGAAAGAGAGCAACGTTGAAATTGATAAGTTCAGGCTACAACAGATTTAAACTAGTAGTCCATGTTAACCTATCGTCCCTACTTCAAAAACGTGTTGTTGTCCACTCGTAAATCAACCTCGTTGTCAAGTAAAATAATCGCAAGATATATGAAATATGAAGTGAAGAAATATCAACATAGAAATGCAGTAAGCAAGTGCAGATGCCAAAATGTTGAACCGTTAAACTACAATAGATAATGTGTAACTACAATAGATAATGTGTAACTACAATAGATAATGTGTAACTACAATAGATAATGTGTAACTACAATTGATAATGTGTAACTACAATAGATAATGTGTAACTACAATAGATAATGTGTTTTTATGCTAGCATTTTATGTTGATAAATCTATATAGCGGTCATCGTATTGTGCGCTGTATTTGCTAACTCTTAAGCCTTTATATATGAATATTTACATTTGCCCCCGCGCCGTCCCATTACAAGCTAGCGGGTTTTATGGGATTTGCCAGAAGCCACTTGTAATTATATCAACAATAATTACATCCAGACAACCAGTTATTGTTTAAATAATATATAATTACACTTGCCCTCTAACACTGTTGTAATGGGACGGCGCGGGGGCAAATGTAAATATATATGAATAACGTCAATAAGTTTATACATGAATGCTATCATACACAAAGGTGCAAAATAAATTTTGAAATAGTTGATAGCTGAACATTGGTCAGGTCATCCTCAGCTCCCAATTGGCCGTTTTATAAAATTGATTTTGATTTGAGAAAATGATTGAAAGAAAGATAGGTTAACTTATTATAAAATCAACAGGAACTATCCTTAAATGTACTTTATGCTAATACATGTACCTACATGAATACTAGATGTTTTAAGCAACGTTAAATGGAGACTTTGACCAGCGATTGCATTGAATCTTTTCCCTGTGTTATAGATGTATACTGTTGCGTGAACATTATATTTTTGTAGAATACCTTTGTGACAAGAGTATGTTCATGTTTGTATATATTTTCTTCAAAATTCCTTATATGTGAAGGTTAACAATACCGTCCAGTAAGCACTGACTCATAGCATTTAACACTAACATGAGGCAGGGAAAAACACTAGTCATTATCAAATAACTACCATCACCATCAACAAAATATTAGTTCATATTTAAACTAGGACAAAGTGAATATCCTGGTGAAATATTTTATCAATACATAGATTTAGCTCCGCTTAACAATGTGTTATGATCATTTTAAAAGTAGTACTTGGACAAATATTTCACAAAGTTTATAAAGCAATAAAATTCAGGAAATACCCGACAACTCCCTGACATACCTTACCATTAATCTATACATTTATCCGGAATAATATATGTTTATTCTACTAATGCACTATTGATCCCTCTTCGCCGTTACTAGCTATCTGTTGTTATCTGTTGTTACTTGTGTCTACTCTGGTTTGTTTGGGTTATTGAAAGGAACACTAATCTCGTTGGTTAGTTCAAGGGAACCTTATCTCGAATGTTTTTGTTTGTGTGATTCCTGTCAGTCTTTTGCTTTACAATAACTAAAGGAGTTGTAGTAGATAACTTATCAAACGTCATCCAAACGTGAAAGATGTTTAATTGTACGAAGACGGTTTGTTTGGCCACGATAATTCATTATCATTGCAATTTCTCTTCCTTCTTACACGTGAAATTTCACATTATATTCATTTGCTAACACGTGACATTTTTCAATGATTTCAATAGCTAAATCGAAATCTTTGTGCGAAAATTTGAAGTGGATAAATTCAAGTCTCGTTGAAAAAATAACCCTGCCATTATCAGGAATCCTGGTTTTGATTAAACAGAGCTAACAAAGCAGACATTAACATGCACTGATTTTAAGACAGTTATCGATAGAGCTGACAAAAACTGTTTAATTCTTTCATTACATACTGCGTAGTCTCGCAGGCAACAAGAGTCTGGTTGAACGAGACTACATACTACGGAGTTCTGCAGGACGGAAGTGTTTTTAAGCAATGACGCAAGGAAGTTACACTAAGATCCGCGATTTCGCAACCTCACTTCACAAATACCGGATAATACTCAAACAAGAGCACTGACACTTTCTTTTATAAATCAGTCAAGAATAATATATTCAAAAACACATCTTTCCATGACCTTACCGACTATCGATAGAAGTGAAATAGGACGATAATTACTAAGTAGTAAACGGTCTTCTTTCTTGTGAACAGGTATAACGTTTGCTTGATTCCATAACATTGGAAATAAACCATTAGAAATAGAAAGATTAAATATTTTTTCCAGTGGAACACTAAGAATTTCAGCTGCTTCTTTAAGTAAACGTGGGTTAACCAGGTCAGGACCAATAGCCTTGGAACAATCCAAAGTAGTGATGACATCAATAATATCTTGTATGGAAATTATAACATTAGAAAGATTAAAATCGTGATGTTTATTGGGTGGGGATAAGACTGCGTTTGAATCATCCACAGTCGATTTGGAACTAAAAAAAAAGTATTTAAAGGACCAGCTTTGTCAGCATCATCGGATAACACCAAGTTGCCCATAGCTAAGGGGGGATACAAGACTTCTGAGGAGAGTTCGACATCAAATTGTTTACTATTTTCCACCATTGTTTCGAACTGAGTTTATTTTTAACATTAAGATTTTTACAAAGTTTATCAAAATGATTGATTTTTGCACGCAGCACTGCATCAACACATTTATTCCGTATACGTTTAAAATTTGACCAATCAGTAAAAAGCGATGTTCGTTTGGCTATACGATATAACCTCTTCCTTTTCCTAATCAATTTTCGGATAGCATTTGACATCCACGGTGGGTCGTTAGATCTGACGGTTATTGTTTTATTTGGAATACATTGTTTAGCGATGTCAATTATAATCCGGTTGAAGTTTTCTACAGATTTGTCTAAATTAGGTATTTCGATAACATCATCCCAGTTAAGTTTTTCTCTGTATGAATCGTAATCCCCCAGGTCAAATAACCAGATACTTCTTCTAAATCTAGATTTTATTTGTTCCTCAACATTCAACGAACCATAGATAGGGCAGTGATATCTGACAGGCTGGTCAGGAAAGCTTTCACCCACGTAGCAATTTCCTATTAGATAGTCATTACTTGCACACACTATATCCAAGAGAGATGACATTGATTCTGTATAATACGTTGGTCAGTTAGAGATTAAGGTACGTAGGTGTGGACTAGTATGACTAGAACAAAGTAGGTTAGCATTAAAGGTATTGAATGCCAGATCAATAAAATGATTTATGTGATCCCATGTAGATACTGGAGAGTTTGGAGGTCTGTAGAATGTGCCGTATAGCACATTTGTATTTCCTATAACTACCTGGAGCCAAACACATTCAATTGTTGGCACTTCTAAATCAGTTCGACGTTTAGCGAAAATATTATTATTGACATAAACGGATACACCGCCACCTAGACGATCAGGTCTAAAATAGTTGAAAGGTTCAGAAAAGCCTGGAAAATTTAATTCGCACATAGCATTTCTAGCTATTTCTTCTTAGCCCACATCACAATCTAGGCTAATAAAGGCACCATGTGAAAGTAAGTCACTTGCAGACACTGTCACAATTTATAAGAGATACTTTGGCGTTACCCGTCACCCGAGGCTTGATTAGAGATACTGCTGCTATTGGCCCAAGCATATGTAACATGATCAACTAATAATGGCGCTTTTCTGCCCAGCCAAAACGGAAAAGGGAAAAAGAACCACGGAATTGCAAAATCAACTGACCTTTTGTACAGTTTCCTCGATATTGGCTGAAACGTTTAGTAAGATATTTTTGGAAAATTCTTTTTATCTCGAACATGGACAGGCCTCAAACACATTTTGCTTACAAATCATTGTACTTATATACTGGTAAAGTGTACCAAAAATGTTCATTCAGCAGCCAAATTTTAACAGATGCAGATTTCTTTACAAAGCTAGAAATAAAGACAAATACAAATACCATGGCATTTGGTTGGATGAACATCTTACATGGAAATTAACTGTACATGAATTAGCAAAATATGCGAGTCTTAAAATAAATTTATTACATGCCGCGGTATGTCATACAAAGTTTATACTAGACTTTTTCAGCCATTAGTACAACCGATTACGTTATACGGCGCTGGCAACTGAGGTATTGCTGAACAACAGTTAATGACTGGTAATAAAATACAAAGTCGGGCAAGGTGTACCATTGAGTAAACAAAGAGCTATGGCGGAAAACTGCCCGTATTTCCCTAAGTCGGCATTTTTTAAAACGGAAAAAAATGTTAACGAGTAAATCACTTAAAGTAGCGAAAATGCATGGAATATATATCAAACCAATTGATTATGAATTTTTGAACTGTTGATATATTCGGTATTATTTAATATAATACTGCAAATATAGCCATATTCACTATATCTATGAAAGTGACGGGGTTTCCCCGACTTAAAAAATTGCATTCAATACTTTCCCATCCGAGGACTAACTTTTGAGTAAATATTTTGATTCCGTGGTGTAATATCCTAAAACAAATAGTATGACGGAAAAGTGGTCCTCCTTTGGGAAAGTGCTCAAAATAATGAAAAAAAGGGTTGATCAATTTTTTCAAAACTGCGATAGATGTTTCTTGGGTTTAAACAGTTTATATATCAATATTCGTCTATATTCTATATGTCCTCTGTAGCCTAATGTGTAACGCAGTTAGATTAGGACCAGAAGGAGAAAACGCTGTAGGTTCGAAACCACGCACATCTACTTTTTATTTAATATTTAGGCATGTGATCATTTTCCTTAATTAAGGGATAAGTATTTTTCAAATCAATAAAGCATTTTATTGATATCTAAATAACATACATATTGGTTTATCTTCTATGGAATCATGTCAACAAATCCCTGTACGCGTGTACAGTACAGCTACGCTTTGTAGGTACATGTAAGACATCATTTAAATGATATTTATGAATTGTTTTACCCAGTATTTTAATCCATTATTTAAACACAAACAAATGATGCCGAAATAAAAAAAAAAAATAGGATTGTTTCGTCAGAATAAAAAAAAAGGCAAAGCAAAAAAACCACTGTTATTATCGCATAGATATTACTAAACATGCGGGAAAATTCATCGTCGAGGACAGTCTCATTTGTTTTAAAAGCAGGACTGAAGACTGCAGCACAAAGTAAGGAGCGCAATACACGTGTAAGATATGCTTTTTGAAAATTATATGTAATTTTAACATTCTAAGGTGCAGGACGAACAAAATCAAGATGTGTGTTTTTTAAGTAAGCGGGTAACGGCATGACTTTGGCAGTAGTATTGAAAATTAAATCCTTTCAAACTTGTTGGTATTGATTGTAAGATCTAGTGTTTACGCAAAATAAACATTTTGTTGAGTCTTTATCGTGAAACGCATGTGTTAATAGCCATGACCTTAAATTCGTCCGTTTAAAATAATCTATTCTTAGACATGGGATTCCGATAGACCTACCTGTAGACAAATACCTGAGGACGCGTCATAACAGTGCACGGCTGGACGCGCGCACTAGCGGGTCATAACTTTGGGGAAATAAGCATAGCAACCCGCCATAGCTCTTTACTTAAATATTGGAGTCCAAGGAGATTTTGGATGGAAATCTTGTCACACGAAACAACACAAAGAAGTGTTTAGAGAATAGGCCTTCTGTAGACTACACAATATGGATAATGATAGGGTGCTACACTATGTCTTGGTCATCGATGAGAGGAAAATCATGGCAATTCGGTAACAAGAAATCCCAGAGGGATCTTGGAGCCCACCATTGTACCATCTTCATTAGTTCTTCGTCAGTCCGATCTTTTCTCTCCTTTTCTCTAATCTGTTTGATAGAGTCATGTTAACTGTAAATGCACCTTGAGGTAACTTTTGATCTAAACTTAAAACTGCTGTGTATAAAAGACAACCTTCAAAGTGAGTTTTTCATTTCACATATTTACTAGTACAGTACTTAATGTAAAAGAAATAGAATCGATCATTGAAATATGAGTACAATTTTATGATCAGTCTCAAAATATAACATGCACAACGAGGGATCAAGGGGAACCTACATATCAAATTTGAGAAAGATCCCTCAAGTTATCGCTGAGAAATAGTACTAACAAACCTTTAATGTCAAAAATCGAAGATTGCTGTCGGTCGGCCTGATCAGTTTCATAAGTAAACATGAACAATAAAGGATAGTGGGGAACCTGCATATAGAATTTGAGAAAGAACCTTCCAGTACTTCCTGGGTAATAGCACTAACAAACCTTAAATGTCAAAATCAAAAATTTGTTTCATAAGAAAATATGCATAACTTCATACCAAGGGAACCCACATAAAACAATTAAGAAAGATATCTCCAGTACTTCCTGAGTAATAGCCATAACAAACCTTCACTGTCAAAATGGCTGCCTGTCGGTCATTTTGTTTATCTGATCAGGCTCAAAAGTAAATATGCACAACTAAAGACCTAGGGGAACCTACATATAAGATTTGAGAAAGATCTCTCCACTACTAATTGAGAAACAGCGATAACAAACATTCACTTTCAAAATCCAAGATGGCTGCCTGTCGGCCATTTTGTTTATCTGATCAATCTTAAAAGTTGACCTGCACATCTAGGGACCAACGGGAACCTACATCTAATATTTAAGAAAGATCCCTCCAGGACTTCCTGAGAAATAGCGATAACAAACCTTCAATATCAAAATAGAAGATGGCTGCCTGTCGACCATGTTGTTTATCTGAAACTACAGACCAAGGGGAGACTACATAACAAACTTAGGAAATATCCATTCAGTTCTTCCAGAGAAATAGTGATAATAAACCTTTACTGTCACAATCCAAGATGGAGGCCTATCGGCCATTTTGTTTATCTGATCAGGCATCAAGAGTCTGGTTGAGCGAGACTATCCAAAAAGTTGACCTGCACAATTATAGTCTCGTTCAACCAGATCTTTTTGCCTGCGCAAGCTACGCCGAACAGAGAGTCTGGTCGAACCCAGTACTTTCGTTTTGTGACAGCATAACGAGGCTTACCAGAATTCTAGTAAATGATTTCATTGGTCAAAGTTTGACACACCCTTTTCAACTTTTAAAGTCAGAATTTGAGTGGCGCAAAATTACATTGAATATTTCAATTCTTGAAAAAATTACCTGTACATGCATTCCTGAAGTATCCATGCTTTCACTATTAACGAGAAAAATGTTAGACCATGCTTCAAAAAGGATGATTTCGTGTAATTTCATTGGATATTTTACAATAATTCATGAAGCTAACAACTAAGGATATTGATACAAGTCAAGCCAGATTACCTGAGTGAGAACTTGTAGGTGTTTTGAATAGTGTACAGGTAAAATCTCACTTGCTTTGCATGCTTTTTCCAACTCAGTCAGTGTTGTTGGCTTTGTGCTCAGTTATGATTTATTCAGTGGAAATATATGGCAATATTCTGGAGATTTGACACATTTTCTTACATAGTTCTCGATAATAGTGAATACGCGGGTACTTCAGGAATGCATGTATAGTTAAGTTTTCTCATTAATTTCATTTTTCATTGAAATGTTTAATGGCGTTGACATAACGTCCAGAAACGAAAGTAAAAACACTGCCCTCTGGTGCTGGTAATTTTTAAGTACTGTACGTGTGTTTGACCAGACTCTTGAATTACAATTGATCAAGCGTCTGGTTGAACGAGACTAGCACAACTACAGACCAAGGGGGAACCTACATATACAATTTGAGAAAGATCCCTCTGGTACTTCCTGAGAAATAGCCATACCAACCCTTCACCGTCAAAATCCAAGATGGCTGCCTGTCGGCCATGTTGTTTATACGATCAGTCTCAAATGTTGCCCTGTACAACTAGGGACTAAGGGGAACCTACATATAAAATTTGAGAAAGATCCCTCTGGTACTTGTTGAGAAATAACAAGAATTGTTCAAAGACCGATGACAAAGGTTGGGCGAATTAAATAGCCTACCATCAGATGGCGGTGGGCTAATAAACATTGTGTATCGGCTCTTATTAACAGTGATCCCTCAGATAAGACTAAACTAGTGTTATCAATAAGAACGATGAGTCTACATGGTTCGCAAAACTATGGAAGGATAAACCTTACATATCACGACACTTATCCCGCGTCAATATCATCAGACTCGGTCGTCGTCCTTTGAGGATGGAAACTGGTCGTTTACATGTCCATTATGGGAAACTTTTAATGTTCCGATAGAATTTATTTTTAGGAGATGTTTCAGGATTAATCACTACATCTTTGGAACTGTTAAAATAAGAATTTCATGCTTTCCACTGCTGGACTATTGTGTAAAAATACGATTGTTATCCTACCTAACGATACTTTTGGTTAGCAAGACGTTTTGGTGTGGTTTGGTTGAGTATGGAGAGCTCAGCTAGTGACAATACTGTTTAATCATGCAAGGAATCTTGTGATGTTTTTGAACTCAATACAAACCTGTATTCTAAACTGACTTTAAAACAAGTTTAGTTCTCTTTCAAAGAGTATATATTTGCAATATTTGTCTGCCGACACAACATGTGATGAGACCTACGTTCCTTTTTGAGATTATAAAAAGTCCAACACATTTATTATTAAACTATAACCAGCATTTATTGGTCAATGTGAGCATGATTTCATGACAAAATACAATTGCACAGCAAAACGAAGAGCAACAGCCCTTCAGTTTGTCTAATTCTCAAGGTCAACGCCATCCCTTCTCTCCATTCACTCGTGTCCCCCGATTAATCCCACCACATGCTGTTGCATCATAATGGTCTATCAAAGATCCAGGAAAAGGACAGAGTTTTATGCTTTTTTTGTAACAAGGACAATGAAAAAATATTTTTTAAGATATAAATGGGTATTTATCTTCTTTTTTTTTAATGACTATTTTTAACTGTGTAATATTCAAATACAGATAATATATAATTGTATGACATAGGAGTTAACATACTTGTATGGTTCAATAACAAATGGTGTTGTCATGTTGTTTACATGCTTAATTACAAATCAGAATCAGGGATTTTTTGTAAATTATCTACAAAATACCTGTCAACAAAATGAACGAAACTTTATCAAAAAGGAACAAAATCAAATTCATAAATTATCAAATAATTGATCTCATAATTTTACGAGTGTGACCATAATTTTCAATAAATATGACAGACAAGTATTTTCCTTTGAAGTGTAGTCATTCAAAAAGAGTATTTATATCAGTAAATGTAATTTAAAAAAAATCTAGCTTTATTGCAATTCAATTTAAACTCTTTGGATTATAATTAAATTCATTGGGTTTTACATCTGGTTTTGATGATACGTACATCATGAAAACGATATGCACATTAGGTAAGGTTTTGTATAAAAAATCAGACTGACATTACATGTCGAAATAACACTATAGTACCAATCCCACTTGCACACAAGTATATCATGTACATGTTGACATATGCTTTAACAACTTCTTCAATTTCAAATGTTTTACCTTGTGACCAAAAATGAATTGACCTTCAAATAAACTCCCACAAGTATCAAAATGTTTTCTTCAAGAAGAGCTTTGGGCGAACTCACCCAAAATTGCATACTGTACCTTGTTGCATACACATTTAACACGGTAATATGGTATGTTTCTGAAGACTTATTCAGGCACTGAAAACTGTCCTCAATTCACTTATTTCTATTTAATACTGAATACATGATATATTGTGTGAAATTATAATTAAATATTTTTGTATAATGCATCAAATTAAGCCTATATACAAATATTAATGTGAGCTATTAGTTTAGTACTTTGTTTAATTTACAGAACATTATATTCTTCAAGTAAAGCAAGCTTTCATGACAAAAATCAATGCAGAGCATATAACATGCACCAAATCAAAAAATATTTAACCAAGAAGTTTAAAAACTAAAATTGTATATGAATGCCTGAAAACAGAAAACTGCAGATTTAAGGAAAATAAAGGAAAATAAAACAAGGATGTTTACTTTCACATCAATCAATATAAACACACATAAAGGTTTGGTGATTCCTAACATCACCCAACAAAGCGGCAGTGGTTGCAAGATCGATACAAAAGATTCCAATCAACAAGATAGACGCACATACAACCAGTGTGTAAATAAACATTACACCGTGACCTCAAGTATCACAGTACATATATACATCACACTTTAACTACGTACAATAAAGTCAAAGGTTTAAACACTTTTTTGTGTGAAAAAGAAATCTACATTGTCAATACTGTAGAATTGCTGCCAGCCAACACCCACTTTTATAGCACTTCGTCCCCATGACGTTTCCATGTGAACTGCCATAATGACTTTAAAATAGTCCATGGTAACCAATGTCATCAGGACGGCACACCATTGTCGGCCTCGGACCCATCACATGTCTACATGATCTGCTCCTTGAGTCGGCCACCATCTCCCTCAGACACAAAACGCTTACGTCCCCTGAAACACGACAGCATATTTAGTCAATATTAGTGCACAAATAACATATTAAATCCTCCACAGGCATTGCTTGCATTACTTTTTTTGTTCGTGTTATACCAATTTGTTCCGATACATGATTAATTGGAGACAACTCAACAATGACACAGTGACAAAGTAAATACTACATCCTTTAGGGCTGTCACAATATATCAGAAAACAGGTATATCACAATACACAGGTAACAGTATCGTAACACAATACAGAGATGACATATTGCTGCATCGCAATATTTTTCAAAAGCATATATTTTTATTTATCTGCTCAGTGTTTTAACTTTGCAAATTACTACAAATTCTAACAGATATAACAATTAAGCAAAAAGCAGGCTTTTAATAGTTCAAATGTTGTAATCGATGGTTTGTTTGACAAAAATCTTAAATCTATGTTATCCATATATTATTTAATAAAACACAAAGACTATAATCCACTAGTGCTTTCGCCCATCTTGGGATCCATATTATATATGATTAAGTTTAATAATATTCTTACAACTTATAAAATTGAGCACATCCTTCCTATGACGATATATATCGGGATATGTATCGCAATAAATCATTCTGTATTGCAATATATAGTGATACACTCTTCGAGTATTGTGACACACCTAACATTCTTCTATTGTTCCCATGTATGATTTGTTGCATGGAAGTTCCCCCAACATGTGCACTTTCCCAAATGTTCTTAATTGATATGCCCTATATTTCTCCTGACTGATTTTCAGCATGTACTGCTCAAGTCTGCATCCCTCGCCTAATTACTAATGTAAATCTTCGACCTATATACCAGGATATTTTCTTCCACATGCAACAGAAAATATATTTACTACCTATATACTAAAAGCACATGATGGCATACCTCTGAGGTAGTTCTTGAAAGAGATCACTAGATATCACCCCTCCCTTGTGGCACAAAGTGGCAAATCGCTCTAACAGGGTGTAAGCTGCCGGGACATCCAGAGTAATATCTGGCAGTGCATCATATACCCGCTTAAATCCCTGCAAAATATAGAGATCACATTGTATTAAAAACAAAATACTGTGTGGGATAAAAAAAGTGACAACAAACTATTCTATTTGTTTATGAACCCATAACATGTTTTGTTTTCTCTGCATGCTCCAGTTTCCGCCAACATTAAGACCCCTCTGTGCACTTCTATCTGGGCCATCAAGAGTAATTGATACAAGTAAGAAAACTTTTTTTGTAACCTTTGTAAAAAGAATAGTGTATATATCTATTAAAGACAGCAAGGTTAAATGACATCCTGCAATAAGTCTTTTGTACAAGTATCCTTTTGTAAAAGAGGAATGTTACAAACCTGACACATTTGTTCTGGCGTAAGAACCAGTGTATCACCCCATGATTTCAATAGGTTACACATCATATCAGCTGACCGCTCACTTCCATCCTCCAGCACTATAACGGTAGCCTGTAAAGAAATATTATACTTCAATTATATAACAGTACATCAGGTAAGTATTAAACTCTCCGATTCAAAAATTACCACTCAAAATTGCTTTAGTTTTAATTGACAACTAAAGCTTGGTTAACTGAAAAGAGAATTGATGATGGTAAAAAAGGATCATGTGATCACTTTCAAATTGTTAACTGAATTTCACGACATGACTCACCTCATAGACAACCTCGTGATGGAAGTGCGGAACTTCTAATTCCTGGAGACACTGTGTGGCCTCATGAATGTCTCCCGCAGCCAAGTATTCTTTCAGCAGCATAACCATCTACAGATAAGAAGGGGGACAACTTCTCTTTAATAGGGCATGTACAATGGAAGTTGAAGATATTAATGATCAATTGATGCTTAAATACTTAAGATGTCAGTCGCTACCAATAACAAACCACTACATACAGGCCTAGAACAGTTAACTTAAAATTTAATATCCACTTGTAGTTATTGTCTTTAAAATTAACTAGGCAAATTTTTATACAATCCATTATAGCGATATTGTAACTGTTGTAAAAAAATAAATATTATATAAGAATATACATTTCAATCCCACAGAGATGCATGTAACTCAATGTGCAAACAACATTAACACAAATTATTTTACATAGAATCCATGTAACCAGGATACTAAACCCAACTAAAATGGGGCCAATTTACTTTTCATTTTCCCTATCCAGTTAATGAAGTTTGAAATGCTGTCTCAACATAACCTTCGTAAACATATTTTGCAGAATCAAGACTTTTCTACTACCCAAATTTGAAGTGATTAAGACTTCAAAATAAAGAGAAACACACCTGTTTGACGAGATATTTGACTGGTCTGATGCCTCCTCCAGTGCCCCAGATGTTGTCGAGACGAACAATGCCATGTTTCTTGCTCAACAGAAGCTCTGCTTTCTCCAGAGCAGAAACAGTCTGAGAACACTCCACGTTACCTTTGTAACTCCGCATATATTTAGGAGGAAGACAGTCATCAGCAACAGCCCTGGCAATAAACTGACCAATCACCTGTTGAAGCAAATCATGTTTGAAAACTTTGAAAACAATGACAAAGATACACCTTATCTATCTACATTTCTCACGTCCCGTTTTCCTTTTTGGCGTTGATATGAATTTTACTAGATAATTTATCAGTAAATGTTCGAAATACAAGTTAAGATTTCAATACTTCAGATTTGGTTTTAATTTTTGAGATTTTCACTTTTTGGATTATTTCAAATACAGTCAGAAGAGATAAGAATCTTTGATGAAATATTACCCTTTTTACAACTTCTGGCCAAAAGATATTTCCTCACAAGTTATTAAATGCTGAGGAGGTTTCTGAATATTTTTACTAGTCATATACTCTTTTAAAAATTGATTAATTCTTTATTCGTATGCAATATTCACAATTTGACTTTACAAGCATGAAATTAAAGAATAACGAGAAAATGTTGGTTGGTAAATTTACCGTAGGAGCATCAGGTGTGTCGATAGTTAGGTCACTCAGGCTGCTGAGAACATCATCAAAGCCACTGGCAATATCATCAGAAGTTAGCACTTTTCCATACAGGTCAGAAATAAGGATTGAACTCATTTCACGATGTGTACACTTGTGGTCCAGTGCCATGCTCAAAATCATTTCTATCACTTTAGGTTTTAAGCTGCGTAACTTCAGTTCAATCAAGGTTTCCTAAAAAATTGATAAGTCAAACATTTGATATTAAAGACATCAACATATTTTTATTTTTTATATAGAAAGATACACTTCATCTTAATGTCTCTTCAACAATGTAAATGGTTATTAACATATTATCAAACATAATTAATGGTTATTAACATATTATCAAACATAATTTACTATATTATATAATACCAAAGTTTTACTTTCTACACAAACGATGTATGTATCAAATGTGTCACAAAGTTTCAAGACTGACTGGTCCCTTTGCCAAGCAATGACTTCAAAATTGAACATTTTGTATTTGATGCAGTGGCCATGGGTATACACTCCCTATCGATAGATGAAACGTCCCTGGTTAAGTGACATAAAAAAAATATAAAATTTCGTCACATTGTTGTACAGGTAAAAAATACAAATCGCTCACTCAGTCATAGCTTGACAAAGGGACCAGAAGGTCTTGAAGCGTTGCGATACGTACATTGTGTAGAAAGCAAAACTTCGATATCACATATTTCCAAACCGATTGATATAATTTACTATAGAAATATACTCGCCTGTACTTCAAAAGTATCACCATGGTTGAAGTATTCAGAAATCACAGGCTGCAGAACCTTTTTAAGTTCCTCTAGAGACACTTCAAGGTCAATTTTTTCAACAACATATTCATCCTGAAATAAAGATACACATGCACAATTACTAATATTAAAACGAAACCTGGGGTGAACTTTTCAATATTAGAACACTACTAATAATTTAAGCCCACAAGCAGATTCTTGAACTTTCCAAACAAGTCCCACAAGCAGATTCTTTAAAATTCTTCGAGTCCAATGGTTGAACGTCCTCACAACAGACAGGGTTATATGATGACTGAATCTATACTTTGTACTAAATTGCGAAAGTTTTCACAAGCCCCAACTTCAAATTTACTAGTGCTACATACGCATCAGGCTAGTAGGATTGTATTATGTACCTTTTAATTTGCAACCTTTGAAACAGACAACAAATTACTTTTAAACCTTGCATGTATAATCACTATCCAAACACATAAAGATAGAACATTAATTACTCATGGTCTTATTTATTTACCTCACTTTCAGAATCATAATTGGGGTCATTGGAGTCTTTGCACCTCTCTTCCACTAAGATCTCATCTCCTGGTGCTCCCCATGTTCCTTTACCTCCAGCACCACCTGGAACAATGTAAAAATCGTATATTGGTAAATTTAAGTTATTTAAAAAACAAATTTATCAAACTTGAAAGAAAAGATGCTGAGAATTCTACAGAAAATAAACAACTCAAATAAATGATTTTGATAGACTCTGATCGATGAGCAAAAACTTGAGATTGTATTACATCAAACTTTTTTTTCCCTAAATCTAAAATATAATTATAGGGCTCTAAATTGTAGCAAATTCATAGGAAATTAGATGGGAAATAGTCAATAGTCTTTACATTTTATGTTGAAAAATAAGTTTAAAAAATATAAATAATCCATTCTGAATATATCTTAAATTATCAAAATAAGCCCATTGGAAGAATATGTATAAATAAATGAAGAGAATTTTTGTTTACTGTTGTATATCGTCAACAACAAACAATCTGTAGAGAGTTTTTATTTCGACACCACTGAGGGAGTTTATGTTTTTGTTGTGGAGGAAAAATCCACGGGAGAAAACCATCCTGCCATCAGAGGGTAACAACTATAACCATATCAGACAGCACTCTCTTTTTTGTCACCGCTGGGGATCGAACATAAGTTCTTGGTAGAGGGAGTGGTCGAAAACTCGCACTTGTGTTTTCGTCTTGCAGAGTTCTCTTCTCTTGTGAGCAGGTATTGATTGTTTCGCATTGGTTTGTGAGAGAAATGTCATAAATTTTTGAGAAAACAATGTAATTTTCTCACACAAACCAATGACGTTACACTCAATACCTTCTCACAAGAGAAGATAACTCCGCAATACGCAAAGACGGAATATACCTATTGGAATCTGAAGGGGGGGGGGGTTACAGGGGAGTGAAATCTGGGGTGAAAAAGACTTTTTTTTTTTAAAGAAATTGAGCATTTATATAAACAAAATCACATATAGGTTTAAATATATTATTTATTCCAATTTTATGTATTGATTGGCTCATACTGTTCACTGATTTTTTTTAGTTTTCCTTCTACATTGTGCCCTATACGTCAGTGTGTTACTTTCTGCACATGATTAGCCTCATCTGTCAATACAACAAAGTGTCAAGTGATAATATTATGGCCAAATATGGGTGTATAATAATTAATTAATAACAACAGACGATAAGATAAAATGAATTTTATTTAAAGTCGGTGGGCATTTTAAAACAAATAGCATAAGCTCTTGAGCTTTTGACCGACCTGTGCTTTCTGTCATATTTATATGCAAAAATTGGCAATATTGATATTGCATCACCTATAATCATATGTACTGACTGGCATCGGAAAACTCTGTACAGCGATGATGCAACGTATCTGTACGTCACAAGATCTTCCGACATGTACGATAGGGGTGAATCACTGACCTTGCACAAAGAAAGCACAAGTGCGAACTATCTGAGCTCATTCCACAAAAATACGCATGCATTAACCCTATGGTTGCAAATATTTTTTTTCGGTTGTATTTTTTTCAAGAAATAATGCACTGTGCAAAGCAAGCCATTTTAAATCATTACACTGAAATATATATTCAGAACACAACCAGTGTTGTTTGTAAACATGGCTGACGGAACACGTGGTGTGGAATGAGATAAACAAACAACAGCAAATCCCTCCGCGGACTTGGAATGTAAAATAGTCATTTTATTTAGCAAATTAGATATGACAGTATTCTAATACTTATTTAAGTTATAAATTTAATCCATGCATGCTTTATGAACATTGTGAATAGTTGCAATATGCTACAAACCTTTCTTGGGCAGGCCTCGACCGCGGCCGTCCCTAGATTTACGGCTATTTTTGTTTACAGCAAGTGCTTGTTTTGCTTGAGTTGCATTCTTAGTTTCGCCATTTAAAACCAGTGCGTCAGGTCCTGAGTTCTGCCGATGGAATCTTTTAGCTTTCCTGATAATTCTTCCACCAGGAGATTGACTGTCAGTACCATTTAAGACCTCGGTAAACTCATTCCCGTTCACTTCTTCTGGTATTTCACTATCGCCATTTTGGAAAATTTCAACATTAGACACTTCGACTTCGGTGGTCATGACAGGCGTTTAAGGGACACAATTTACAAATACTAACTTACTCGGTTAATTAAGTGCAGAGTTTCCTACCCTGCACACAATGCACAAGCTACCTAATAGGCAAACTGTGCAACTGAAAAATATTTTTCTAAGCGACCAGCTGTGCAGCGCGAAATATCCTTTCCTTTAGTATGAAGTTATGACACGTGATCAAAACGGATCACTTTCATTGGTTTAGAAGAACACGTGGTAAACAATCCGTTCGCGATCTAATTTTATCGGATTGTTTACATCAATGGCAATGTGAAGGTTAAACAAACAAAGCAACGGTTATAAACAGTCGACATTGCCAAAAACCGCAAGTCAACATACTTTATATGTTTTATTGACAGACCGCGGTCGTCACCAACGGGGGCAGGACAAGGGTACTCTTACTATGACATCATTTTAGACCTGCTCAAGTCCGTCATTTTATTCGCTATGTTACGTGTACACTAACTGTTAGGGCACTGATCGACATAGAACTTTGTATTGCGAACATTTTTTTATTTTTCCAAAGTTTATAAAAATGCAAATTTATCATACATAAACATTATTACTCTCACACATTACCATCCATTCATTAAATATTCATTTAAGCAATAAACTGCATATATGGCAATGGTAGGCTCCTATAGTAGTTACCTCTCTATTATTTCCAGGTGTTATACACGTCTCTGGTATAATAAATAATTAGTTATGTTTATGTCAAATTAAATTACAGCTAAATTATGTCCGTTATATATAATCATTCATTGTTAAGAAGTGACAGAATAGAGGTTAGAGCAGGTCCTAGAGGTATAGAAGGGAAAGTAAGAATAAAGAGAGAGAGAGAGAGAGAAAATAAACAATGAGGGATGAGGGGGGATAGAGAAACAGAAGCTAATATAGATGTGTCAGAAAGTTCAAGAAGTTTTACATATATGTATTTAGAAGTACACGTTTATATAAGAAAATTATATAGTTATATGTTCATATATTTTGGCAAAGCCTCGTGTTTGGCAACATAAGAATCTTCCCCCTCGGGTTGAGATTCCCCTATCTCACCTCAAAGGGGGTGAATGATTCTATTAATCTACCCTACTACTGATACTATTTTTTATTTAATAAACTGAAAATGAAGGTTTCCTTGTTAAAACCAAATGGGATTAACAATACATCAAGAAGGAACTCCAAATTTTGTAGAAAGTCTTTTACTTTCTCACATTCCCATAGTGTGTGAATTATTGTCTCTATTTCAGTCTTACATTGAAAACAAAGAGCACTATCGGTAAGAGCTGCTTTAAATAGATAAGAGTTTGTTGTTAAAATGTATTGATTTATTCTGTATTGAAGATTGTAATGTAATTGTAATGTAATTGATTGTAATTTTGAATTTTCTAGTTACTGTTAAAGGAATCGTATATATCAATTTCCATTTGTTATCTTTTCTTAAAATAGTAACATGTGTAGGATAATAAACCGAAATGGCCCTGTTTACTATTCACCCGTTTCAACACCCGCGAATCCAAGATAGACTGTGTTATAAAAAACACATTTTTGCAACAAATGCTGACACGTTTTCCTGATCGTATATGAAAATAGGCATTTGGTCTCGAACGGAAATCATTCAAAACCAATGCATTCAAAAACAATATTTATTTCATTCTTTGAACTTCAAACTTTTGAACACTTTTCATGGGTTTATATTTTAGAATAGTATTTTTGCATCGACTAATGCATATCTACAGTACAAAACAATCGTTCTTCAGCAACACTCTAATACCTCGCCTGTATCTCTGTCTGGATGTTTTTTGATGTATGGAATTTAATTAAAAAGTGAGGGAGTACAAGTCACACTGGTGTGGTGCGAGAAGAAAAACAAGTATTCATGAATATATGTAATATAAATATATTTATATTTATTGATTAAATGCTGCTCCATCAGGTATCTGTCGGGCAGGCACAGGCTAAGGTATTTGTGTGTTTTGTTTATTATTGAAGATAAAGGGAGCTGTTCCCTGTTCATAGTATAGAACAGACTTAAACAGCATTGCAGCGTTAACTTATACTGCAAAAGGTTTGTCCGCTAGCGTTAATGTCACGTTTTCAATCGTTACTCCCATTAAAAACTTAAACAGATACGTTACCATTTCAACAGATACGTAACACATTATATTGGTCAAGTGTTATACGCTCATGATACTTAACATTATCACCAAAACAAACTTTAAATCGATGTAATGATCACTTGTGATAAAATATATGCATTTATCTCAAATGTTCACATAACCAAGACTATTTTATTTAGGAAAATAATGCACCAAAACAGAAACGTGACCAAAGGGAACATAAACGTTATGTATATTTTCCAAGTGATGTGATCCCTTTTCCTCACATATCAAACCCTTTTCTTTCATAGCTTGATGGTTGAGTGTTCGCTCGGGTGAGGAAGGCAATGGGTTCCCAGGCTGGGAATACCAAAGTCCTTAAAATGGTAGTTGATATTCCCTGCTTAACGTTCAGCATTTAAGGGAATGGCAACAACTGGTTAACCCGTTGTCAGTATAATGTGACCGGAGGACATGTTGTGCTGGGTGCCTTCGGCATGGTATTTCAGTGATATAGCACTATAAAGTCGGCATCAGATCCGTACTATCACAAGGAGGCAAGCACACCAACACACCCTGTCTCCTGCATACACTACACACATGGAGGCACGTCCTTAAATGACCTTAGCTGTTAATAGGACGTGAAACAAAATTAAACCAAACCAAACCAAACCGGTTATTGGCGTATGATAAGTGAGAATGGACGATATATACACGCTAAAACTAAGTTAGCATTTCCTTACAACTTTACTCAACTAGACAAATTGTCAATACAATGTTTTACAACTTTGATGATCTGGGGGTATGCGCCTCCTTCTCTTCAATGTTTTATCTGAATATTTGTATAGTTGGTAGTTAGTGGCCCTCGGAGCTCCAACTATAACTCTCACATTGTTCATTTGACATATTATACATGTCCTTACTTTATTTTAAAAATGTTAAACAAACCATCAAATCTGATAGACATACCTGGGGTTAGTTGAGCCACCGACCATGGGGCTAGTTGAGCCACCAACAACGTTAACGAGGCAATGAGCCATGGCGTCAAAAATAAAAACGTTGCTGAAAAAAATACGTTTTGATCCGTCTCTGCTAGTAGTCGTAAAGAGAAAAAATTTCATTTTGGTTTGTTTTGCAAGTGATCACCTAGGTCAATATCACTTTTCAGGATTATCGTTACATTTCTACCATCACAAATGTCCATTATTTAAAAATATACCACATTTATCGACAGTTTGGTCAAATGTTAATAAGTCAACGGATCATTAGAACTTCCACAGTTCCATCATCACAAAATGCTGAAAAAAAGATGGCCTTAAAATCTCGACTGACTAATCTTGTCATTTTCTTCTAAGTCATACAAAATGTGTTTCGCTACGATATTAAGCCGACAAATGCCACCGAGTGACATCTGATCAGATTATACGTGTCCTCTGTACTCCGAACCAGCATTCCGCGACAACATATTTTACTATTGCCGGCCTTGCATGTTATATATACACGAGATCCTTCCTAAGTTCGAATTGAATGTGTTCAATTCCAATGTTGTCGCTCATTTTATTGCCAGCAAAAATCAATATATCATGTTTAGGTGTACACGAATTACAGGATGGACAAGACAGTATGCTGGCGCGAAAGGTTCTTGGCCTGCAAGTCTCTGGAACTAGTAAGTGTTCATGATAACTACATCCAAAAAACCAATACCCGGTACCCCATTGTCACATCGCCGGTACAGTTCAGAATCAACTTTATTCATAAAATGGAGCAGGTGATGGAAGCACTTTCCACAAAGGACAGAATCCTTTCCAGAAATATATCCTTAAAGAATAAATATAAGACAATTCCAAACATTGGTGACCATGATATAGTTCTGATCGACTCCAAAACACATAGCTACACATCAAACCATCATGGGGTAACTTATATGACTCAAAACACAGAGAAATAATGGGCCATATATGCTACACTAATGCTAATGTCTAGATTTTACGTTCTACACCCTAAACGAGTACAGAGAATACAGGACTTTTGAGTTGAAGGGGCCTTACAAGAAAACGAAGGTATTGAAAATAGAGAGATACGTATACAAGGCAGAACCCCAACAATACCAAGGCCCACTGATCAACACGTGATGAACACCATCAGGTCTGAGGGAAAGCAAAACCCTAAAGGATTTCGGGGGTTTACCACTGAAGAGCCGGCGACACGAGTCGACTGGTTGTAAATCTGATGGCCAGTTATATAGTAATAATAAATAAAAGTTGAGATTTTCAGCTCTAGTGCCGGTCTTCTTTTATAAGAAGAACTCAACCGAACTAGTAGCACCTACAAGGTATTATTTCACCATCAATGCCAGATAAAACAATAACTAGGGATTAAATAAGGACGTATCTATTAAAAACTTAGAATATCGGTCCAGAACTACACCGATTTTAAGGTCTTGGTCATGTCATTTCATTGTTTCTGTGAAAAGTCGAGCTCAGTCGTTATTGTCTACTGAAACATTAAATGGGCATCCCTCCCCAAAAACCACAAGGCAAACATCGACACCCATACCGTCCATTTAAAACGGATATTTCTTTCCCAATGATACCATGATGGCAAACATACTCATAGTCTTTTTTTTTACCGTACAGTATCTCTCAATACATGTGCTGTAAGTTTGTCTATCATCAGTTGACAAATATTACGGGTATCGTGAATATTCAGTTGAAGCCTTGAATTCCAAATTAACTTCGACAAGAAACCGGAGGTAGGGAAGTGGGGATGCTAATTATTATCAAAAAATAATGCATAATAAAGGAATAAACTGCTTGTTAACACCGTCTGAAAAGGTTTTTAAACTTAAGTTTTGTTCACTGTCTTAGATCATTGGTTGATGTATCATGCAATGTGACGCATGTAGTACAAGAAACGGTAACATGTTGGAGCACAACAACCCTAGTAGGAGTAGCCTCCCCTTATACATGCTTTTTGTCAAGGTTTTTTTTTTTTACGGAAATTCTCTGGTTGCATAGGCCTATTTTGTGTCAGTTACATTTGATGCTCAAGTAAGGCATTAAATAGTTCGGAAACCCAGGGATCGAAAGCAATAGAACATTCTGTAAGAGCTGTACGTTTTCCATTTCGAAATGTTACTCTACGACTTACCAAAGTTTTTAATATGTAAATATACTTCAAAATAAAATGAAAAAGTACATGTGCGTCGAATGTGTTGTTAATGACACGGGCACAGAAACCACTCTAAGCATGCTACTGTGATAAAAGACTTGACATGAACACTGGAATCAAAGCAAATGTCTGCCCTAATAATCGTCAAGTTTACACACCAGTTAGAAATGTACTATACACATTAGGGTAATACTGTGTGGTATATCACTCCCATCATGTCAGCATACCACTAGTGTCTGATAGAGGTGACACCGCAGGTAAGTTACGTATATATACACTTAGTGGAAAGACATCATAGTGTGTATTATTAATTTGTGTGTATTTCTTTTTTGTCTCCATCGTTTACTAGATTTTATGTGTTGTCGTTTGAAAAATATAACCAACGGTTTCATTTTTTTTATTACTCTAATAGACTGAATTTGTGTTATATTTTTAACAATACAGTTATTAAGGGAAATGCATTATAGAAGGTTTCTTTTATTGTCAATACCAAGATTTTAGATACATGTATCAATTGGACCAATACGAGCTTTAAAGTCCTTTCCCGGCCATCCGGACCAAGGTAAATCAAGGTAAATCATGTATAACAAATATATAATAATAAGAAGAAGAAGAAGAAGAAGAAGGAGAAGGAGAGACGGTGTGTACCTTTGTGTAAAAGTGTGATTGGACGATCCTCACTGTGAAAATAAAATAAAAAAATATATGAAATGTGTTTATATGATTTTAAAGTTTTTAATATGATGATTTTTATGTTTTACTTAATATTTGCGCTGTTGTTCAGTTTAAGCTGATGTTGTTAGCCTTCCTATCTATTTTGACTTCTTATTTTATCGTTGCCGTTAATTCAGTGGCATATAAAATCATTTTTACATTTAGGAAAACGTCAATACAGAGGCCATTTATTGATAGGGAGAACACCAATGTCTTCACCAATACATGTGGAAAATACTCCATTATCAGTAGTACTGATCATACCTATCTTGACTAGGATGTATGAGTGGTGATCTGCGTGATTTTCTGGTCATACCTAAATAATCGTCCAATACATAAGGGTATAGCTCTGTGCTTGAGAAAGACGATTGTCTCATTTACAGCGACACTAAAACTGTTAAAGGTTTGGTTTGTTTTGTTTTGATTATCGGCCACTTAACATCAGAGGACATGTTAAGGTCGTGCGTGTTGTGCATTCGTGCTAGTACTAATATTAATACCTGCCTTCCTCTGCCCCGGCCAGTATATATAAGAAAAAATCGTTCGTCGTCAGAAAGCTACGTTATCGCAGCTATATTCGTGCATGTGTGCAATTTTTGCTGGATGCAGATTTTGTTGTGTAATTGCCTCAATGCGATAGCGTGGATCTGATGCCGACGTTTTAGTGCTATCTCACTGAAATACCATGCCGAAGGCACCCAGCACAGCATTCCATCTGGACACATTATACTGACAACGGGTGAACCAGTTGTTGTCATTACCCTAAACGCTGAATGTTGAACAGGGAATTACAACTACCATTTTCTAGGACTTTGGTATGTCCCAGCCTGGGAACAGAACCCATTGCCTTCCTCATCTGGGATGTCGCCAGGCAAGGCGCTAGGCAATAAAAGGTAGATAGAAATGGAAAGAGATGTAAAAACCAAAATATTACAATGGGTGCAGCAGAATTATTGTGGTCGGTTTTGTGTCCCCAAGTAGAGGACAAAAAAGCAAATCCCCAATTCTGCAGCGGTTACCACGTTAGTCGCCTCTATGACAAAAGATATATTATCAATAATCAATATAACATAAGTAAATCGTTTAATTTGTTTTTGTTTTTAAGAAATATTATTCCAATAAACAAAACATGCGCGTCTGCTCATGATATATATCTTTAACATATCACTTCGTACTAATGACGTATGTCTCACTTGTAATTTAACGTTGCTAATTACTACAAATTCTAACAGATATGCCAATAAGCATAAAACAGGCTTTTAATAGTGGTGGGAATTAGTTTAAATTTTGTAATTGGTAGTTTGATAACATTCTGACAACAAGTTATCATAAAATCGAGCACATCTTTCCTATGACAATATATCGGGATACGTATTGCAATATATTCATTCTGTATTGCGATATATCGTGATACACTCTTAGCGTATTGTGACACCCCTAGTGTGTGTTTCAAGATTCAAGAAGCTTTATTTAACGTCGCATATGCATGTAACATAATAGAATTAGCACTGTAGTGCTATTCATATGTATGTATGCTATGTATGTATGTATGTATGTATGTATGTATGTATGTATGTATGTATGTATGTATGTATGTATGTATGTATGTATGTATGTATGTATGTATGTATGTATGTATGTATGTATGTATGTATGTATGTATGTATGTATGTATGTATGTATGTATGTATGTATGTATGTATGTATGTATGTATGTATGTATGTATGTATGTATGTATGTATGTATGTATGTATGTATGTATGTATGTATGTATGTATGTATGTATGTATGTATGTATGTATGTATGTATGTATGTATGTATGTATGTATGTATGTATGTATGTATGTATGTATGTATGTATGTATGTATGTATGTATGTATGTATGTATGTATGTATGTATGTATGTATGTATGTATGTATGTATGTATGTATGTATGTATGTATGTATGTATGTATGTATGTATGTATGTATGTATGTATGTATGTATGTATGTATGTATGTATGTATGTATGTATGTATGTATGTATGTATGTATGTATGTATGTATGTATGTATGTATGTATGTATGTATGTATGTATGTATGTATGTATGTATGTATGTATGTATGTATGTATGTATGTATGTATGTATGTATGTATGTATGTATGTATGTATGTATGTATGTATGTATGTATGTATGTATGTATGTATGTATGTATGTATGTATGTATGTATGTATGTATGTATGTATGTATGTATGTATGTATGTATGTATGTATGTATGTATGTATGTATGTATGTATGTATGTATGTATGTATGTATGTATGTATGTATGTATGTATGTATGTATGTATGTATGTATGTACGTTTGTATGTTTGTATGTATGCTATGTATGTATGTATGTATGTATGCTATGTATATGTGTGTGTGTTTCTGCCTGAACAAAATATGTCTCACTTGTATTGATGGATGCATTAATAATTGGTGTTCTGTCTCACTTGTATTGATGGATACATTAATAATTGGTGTTCTGTCTCACTTGTAATGTAAAGCTATAATTAAATATTCTCTAATTAGTAATCAACAGGTATATGCAATTCGATATACCCCTCCCCATTTCATCATAGGTAGAATGCCAATATACGTTTTGAAATTGACTAATGTAAATGTTCAAGTACATTATGTCAGACATAGTATATATATCACGATGATGTTTAGAGAATGTAAATGACCATGTTACAAATGTTTTTTTTTATAAAGAATATAAGATGATAACGTAAAATGTTAATAAGGTATCCAATACACAGACAGAAATCTTACATCCTAGACAGACGCGCATGTTTTGTGCATTGGGATACAATTTCTTAGAAGTAAAACAAATAAAACGATTAACTTAACGTCATTCTAAAAAAGCAAAACTAAGCAAAAAACAAAACCAAAAACACGACAAAATGTCATGAGAAACTTAAACGATTGGTTTTGTCTCAGGTAATTGTTAACGTGCTGACGCATATACATCTGTATATGAAATATGTTAATTATTAAAATCGTCTTTTAATTACACCAACAGGCTACAGACGAAACAGACCGACAGAATTAATTGTCCGGGGCACAATACGTCAAACAATATAATTGCGTGAACGTAGGGCTCATCCTCAATTTGATAGTATAAACATAAGGTAACTACTACACAGATAGTTCATCACAGGTAAACAGGTAAGACATTGAGCATAAGGTGACATCACCTGGCGGTACGTGACTTGATTAAAAACGCGCTTAGGTATAAGGTACAGTGATTTTAAAATGTTCAATGCGTATCCGTAAGACAAATTGGTGTCTCAATCGGTTCATTTTCATCCAAAGCAGAAGTAGCATTTAACACTGCCATGGAGGGAAGCGTTATAAACGAGGGATTTGAGATGTCGGAACAAAAGGAAAATATTAAGGTGATTATAATGTATCTTACGGGTTCCGTTTCCTTATTATTATCAATTTAGCAATTTTAGTCTTCTCTCCCTGGTGCTCTTAGAAGACTTATGAAAAATTAGGTCTAATTATATTCGCCCCATTTCAAGAAATGGGTACCAGTCGAAAGTGTTTCTGACACCGATTGTATTTTTAAAGAACATGGGGGGAAAGCTGCAGGAATTTTACTTAATGTCGGAAATATTTCAGCTCGACTAGTACACTTTTCAAAATCTATGGATGAATGCCTGTGACCTTTCTGATTATATTAAAACAGTTGTTCCATACATAATCTTCACTGTGGCGTTCCTGGTGTTTTAAACAGCTAGGTATGATCTACATGAGCATCATCTTTAGAGAATTTTAATGTTCCAAATTTTTCAGAAATTTTTATACATTAATTTTTGCTCTGTGTTGTGGCATAGCATTCATTATACTGTTTTAAGGAGAAGTATTCTGTTAATCGTTTTATACATCAAGTGATTTTCTATTGCATCATAACATTTGTTTGTTTAATATGATGTACATATGTAATAGTAATGGGTATTATTGTAAATTTAACTTATGAATATATAATATAATACAAATATATGATAATAATTCATTTTTAGCACAAGTGTTTAAGCAATTGACAGTATTTTCATTAAGCTTATATAATTGTCAGTATATACAAATTGTCATTGTTTACATTCTTTTCGTTTAATTAATGTTCTGTTGCCTAGATAATCTGTTTCTGTATTGGTCATATTTCTATCAAACAGAAAACGTCAATTAAGAATAGATAAAAAGGATTTCATGTAATTAATACTTTGCTACATTTGTTTTCTTATTTTCTTGCAATAGAAGAATTTATCATGTTTTTAGAGGATACTTCTAAAATTGTTATTACATTTATTTAGTTATTTTGTTTGAGTTTTTTAGAACATATTTGCTGTTTTAATGCAAGTTCCGGTTCTTCATCATCTCAAGTGATTTTGATTGTTGTGATATAAATATTAAATAATTTTTTAACCTCCAACTCTATAACTTTTGATTAATCAATCCACACTTAATCTGACTTACCATAGCCATTCACATGGATTTTTGATTTTATTTTTGCTTGGTCTTTTTGATTGTGTATAATAATGAAAAAATGGTTAATTGAGATCTAAGTTAAGCTAAGTATTCATAAATGTTGCTTTTCAAATTGGAGTTTAAATGTCTTTACTTTATGAATTGGTCAAAGGTTTAAATTTCAATTATTTTTTATAGATAAAAAATAATCTGAGTTATCTATGTTAAGCAACATGCCTAATCAAGCAAATCTAGTACTGACCTAATAAGAGGATGTATACACTATAATACATATTACCTAGGTCTTGTAGATACTATGTTTAAGCCCTGGTATTCAAGCATTCAAACTAAAAACCAATAACGTTGAATCTGAATAATATAAAACAATGGAAACCATCTATAAATTCAGAGTAAGGAAACTCAGCAAATCGACACAGAAAGCCAAACAAAGCACCGTATTTCCGTTTCTTTTATTTATTACACATACGTGGTTATCAATGTCTAAAGCGTTCCGATATAAAATGTAAACCGGGAAACTGTCACCCAGTCAAAGGACTAGGGGCCTTATGGGTTATTTTTGACCTCATAAAAAGTAAAATTTCAACTGGAATTTATTTACCAATTTCTGTTATAAACATCACATTGGTTTATAAAGGCTTTCTTTCTTGATGCAGATATTTTCCAATGCGCATGCGAACATACCCTACCAAAGCAACAAAATTGCGTGCTATGCAGAAATAGCCAATCTATGGTGTTTTGGACAGTTATCCTGTAGAAATGAAAGCATTCGCATGTGACAAACAAAAAATTCTTTCTATGAATGAACACTGGTATGACAATGTTTAAGCATATCAAATATCTATTTGTTTTGCGCATGCGGAGGCTGTCAAAAATTGAAGTGTTTTGTTAATTTCTTCAAAATGGCAAATTTTCAACCAAATAGCACATAACAGACGATATTCACGCATTTTATTATGAAAATGCTTGTTTATGTCTCTCTTTATAATGCCATATCTCCTAAACGATTTGTCGAATGAATTTGAAATTTCATATTTGCGTACTTTATTGATTCCAGATTGCGAATATAACAACTAATTCTAAAACCTCGATGAGACCGGATATGGCCCTGAACGCCCTAAGTCTTTTTCTTCCTTCACTGTAAGAATCCATTTTTGCCCGGCGTTAATGTTATTACTATGTAGGGTATGATGTGTACCTGTTTTCAACGTCGTTGTAAATTTGCCCTTATTATGAAGGACGAAAAAGGCAAAGTTGAACTGTGGTGAAAATTTCCCGGATTACAGTATGTTGAGAATAGCAACAGGGGGAAACGTGCCTTTAAAACCCTTTATAACGTAACATAATATCCACTGTATACTGTGGTAATAATTAATGGTGTACATTTACTAAATGTACCATTCAGTACGTACAACTGAAGACCGAGCTATCAAAAGTAAACACGATTATATTACGTTTGGAATCCGGTACTAACATCCTCGGCATGTCACAAACATCATAATTGAATGTTACGAACACCACATATCTTGACACATAATTAATAATTTCTTTCCAATAGGAATGTCGTTCTGCATAGGTGATCTTGTGGCAGCTACAGATCAAGTTATAGCCGTAAACGATATCTGTATGATATAACCTAGAACGCTTTTGATGTGAACCTGGAAATGTAAACAACACACCATGTCAGTCACTCATCACTTGATAAGTACGTACGAAATGGTACAGTAATCACATCTATGCATATATTTTTTTTATAAAAAATGATCCAATTTTTGTCGAAATTTGAGAATATTTACAGATTACCATGCTATGTTTCGTGTGTATAGTTTTTTCATCCTAAGAACGTGGATAAGAGACAATATCGGAAGTTTTTTTTTACTTATGTCTAGCCAATTTATGGCATTTATGGTACATCGTAATCTTATTGCATCATATTAAGATTAAATGGTAGTAATGTTATTTGTTTTTATTTTTAACTCGTATTACTTTTTTGGCCTAGGTATCTTAAACACATCGAACCTCAGGCTAAATTACTTGAGCCGAGGCAAATATGCCTTATATTGCAGATACAAATCAATTCCTTCATCAACAATTTAGTATTGATGACACAAAGGACATATAATTAGTACACGTGACAAAACAGCCATGACCATTTATGGTAATAGATGCGTTATCAAGTATCGTTTGTAATGCATATAGGACATGTGTTGTCAGGTTAACAATTAATGATTGTATATACAATGTCTAAACGATTTGAATGTTCATTTACATGCGAATTTTTATTTCATTTCCATGGAAATCAGCATGGAATAATTTCTCATGGAGAGGCGTTATACAAGTGCACAGTTTTAAGTTATCCAACAGTATCAGCAATGAAAACTAGAATCGTTTTCCGTTCATTTCAGTACCTCGATGTCCCTGCTACTAATGGAACTTCACCTAGTGTAGAAAAGCGACAGGGTTTTAAGGGATCCACTGAGAAAAGTGATGACGGTCAGCGCGTGCTTCCCGCCATTTCTACAACCATTCAAAAAGAGGAAGCAGAAACTGAACAGACGACGACAGATCTGATCTATAAGATCAGTTCCTATGTTCCTCCACATCTCACTCTTATGTTTGCCTTCCAGGTATGATATTTCCGTGAGATCTATTTATAGCATGGTTAAGGAAATAACGTTGTATTCAATTGTATGTTGTTACAGTGTAAATATATAAACTACCAACAGTCGCTTTAATTGGAAATCTATCGTCAATAAATAATTTGAAGACGACATGCTGCGTCTTTCATCAGGAAAAAGAGAGATAGCGTTATGCAGCTGCATGTTTTTAGCGATGTTATGTAAAGTGTCGTTTTCAGTGCCAAAATAACACTACTTTACTTGGAAGTGAAAACAAACATGTAGGTTTACAGCAGAATGTTATCAAATTATTCAAAGGAGAAAAAGAAAAAAAATACGGATGAAAACAGAGTGTTTGTTGGAAGTGCAGGTCTACAATTTATGTCTAAAATATCACGATTTTTTGTAATCATAGCTAGGATGTTTCCAATACATTTGCGATGACAGTTGTTGATTTATTTCATTTATAATCAATTCACCGTTACTTGCTTTATTTGATCTCCAGCAAGCCCTGTTGTCTATATCGGGCTCCCTGGCTGTGTCCCTACTAGTGGCCGAGGTGGTATGTGCTGAGGACAACGATGAATTTAAAGCCAAACTTCTCAGTTCCACATTGTTTATGAATGGTCTTACCACCTTCTTGATGGTCACACTTGGTATACGGTCAGTCAGCAATGCTTGTTCGCTCCAACAGTTTATGATATTACTGCTAACCCTTTAAACATTTATTTTTTTAGAAATCCTATAATTTAAAATGATATGTATTGTTTGAAAATAAACTTAGGATTACATGCTGTTACTCATATTCACTCTGACGATTTATAATGTGTGCATTATATTGTTATATATTTATTATTGTTTTAGTTTGTACTTTATTTAAATCATGATTTCTTAATTGAGTATTTTAATGTAAATAAAAAAACTATACAGAAAAGGTAATGCATGGAAAGCAAAGTATGTGTAAGATACTGTTAAGGCCAACAGTGCTAACCTTACCACTCACTAGAAAACATGATTACTTTACACAAAACTATATAGGAGTTAGTAAATCAATTTATCCGAACGGAAGTTCAAGACCTGTTTTGCACGTTTAACAATTCTTCTCTTTATACACGTTTCTGAAATAATAATATAATAAAGAGGTCAGTACAGGCCCCTGTCTTATTTGTCTTCCATCTGTTTAGAAATCTATTTGACTTGTAACTCACACCTTTTTTGAGCTGCCTTGTTGTGGTCTTTAGCATGGTCGATATTAACTTATCAAAACATGAATCTGAACTAAATGCGTTTATTTGTGCCTAACTGTAACACAATGCGATCTATGTTTGTCGAGGAAATCAGCTATATATTGTTTATAAAAATTATTTGCCAGTATTCAGGATCAGGCAACCGGTTTTGTATGTTTTCTGTTTTGTCATTATAACAGATTACCGTTGTATCAGGGCGCTACCACTGATTACGTGGCACCACTACTCGCTATGTCACAGCTAGACACAGGCAGATGTAACGGTACCCGGCCAATCACTGGTAAGGTGAGACATATATTATATCACTGGTAAGGTAAGACATCTATACCATATCACTGGTAAGGTGAGACATATATTCTATATCACTGGTAAGGGTAGACATCTATACCATATCACTGGTAAGGTTAGACATCTATACTATATCACTGGTAAGGTAAGATATCTATACTATATCACTGGTAAGGTGAGACATATATTATATCACTGGTAAGGTAAGACATATATACTATATAACCGGTGATGATAGACATCTGTTATATATCACTGGTAAGGTGAGACATATATTATATCACTGGTAAGGTAAGACATCTATACCATATCACTGGTAAGGTAAGACATCTATACTATATCACTGGTAAGGTTAGACATCTATTATATATCACTGGAAAGGTTAGACATCTATACCATATCACTGGTAAGGTGATACATATATTATATCACTGGTAAGTTAAGACATCTATACCCTATCACTGGTAAGGTTAGGCATCTATTGTATATCACTGGTAAAGTTAGACATCTTTTATATATCACTGGTAAGGTAAGGCATCTATACTTTAATACTGGCAAGGTTAGACATCTATACTATATCAATGGTAAGGTGAGACATCTATACCATATCACTGGTAAGGTTAGACATCTATTATATATCACTGGTAAGGTTAGACATCTATTATATATCACTGGTAAGGTTAGACATCTATACCATATCACTGGTAAGGTGAGACATATATTATATCACTAATAAGGTAAGGTTCTATACTATATCACTGGTAAGATTAGACATCTTTTGTATATCACAGGTAAGGTTTAACATCTATACTATATCACTGGTAAGGTTAGACATCTATTGTTTATCACTGGTAAGGTTAGACATCTATTATATATCACTGGTAAGGTTAAACATCTATACTATAATCCTGGTAAGGTAAGACATCTATACTATAATACTGGTAAGGTTTAACATCTATACTATATCGCTGGTAAGGTTAGACATCTATTGTTTATAACTGGTAAGGTTAGACATCTATTATATATCCCTGGTAAGGTTAGACATCTATACTATATCAATGGTAAGGTTAGACATCTATTATATATCACTGGTAAGGTTAAACATCTATACTATAATACTGGTAAGGTTAAACATCTATACTATAATACTGGTAAGGTAAGACATCTATACTATATCACTGGTAAGGTAAGACATCTATTATATATCACTGGTAAGGTTAAACATCTATACTATAATACTGGTAAGGTTAGACATCTATACTATATCACTGGTAAGGTGAGACATCTATTATATATCACTGGTAAGGTTAAACATCTATACTATATCACTCGTAAGGTGAGACATCTATACTATAATACTGGTACGGTTAGACATCTATACCATATCACTGGTAAGGTAAGACATCTATACTATAATACTGGTACGGTTAGACATCTATACCATATCACTGGTAAGGTGAGACATATATTATATCACTGGTAAGGTAAGACATCTCTACTATAATACTGGAAAGGTTAGACATCTATACTATATCACTGGTAAGGGAAGACATCTATTATATATCACTGGTAAGGCAGGATATCTATACTTTATCACTGGTAAGGTTAGACATCTATACCATATCACTGGTAAGGTTAGACATCTATACCATATCACTGGTAAGGTTAAACATCTATACTATATCACTGGTAAGGTTAGACATCTATACTATAATACTGGTAAGGTAAGACATCTATTATATATCACTGGTAAGGTTAGACATCTATTATATATCACTGGTAAGGTTAGACATCTTTACTATATCACTGGTAAGGTTAGACATCTATACCATATCACTGGTAAGGTAAGACATCTATACCATATCACTGGTAAGGTTAGACATCTATTGTATATCACTGGTAAGGTAAGACATCTATACCATATCACTGGTAAGGTAAGACATCTATACCATATCACTGGTAAGGTTAGACATCTATACCATATCACTGGTAAGGTTAGACATCTATTGTATATCACTGGTAAGGTAAGACATCTATACCATATCACTGGTAAGGTAAGACATCTATACCATATCACTGGTAAGGTTAGACATCTATACCATATCACTGGTAAGGTTAGACCTCTATTGTATATCACTGGTAAGGTAAGACATCTACACCATATCACTGGTAAGGTAAGACATCTATACTATAATACTGGTAAGATTAGACATCTATACCGTAAGGTGAGACATATATTATATCACTGGTAAGGTAAGACATCTATACCATATCACTGGTAAGGTTAGACATCCATTGTATATCACTGGTAAGGTAAGACATCTATACCATATCACTGGTAAAGTAAGACATCTATACTATATCACTGGTGAGATAAGACATCTATTATATATCACTGGTAAGGCAGGACATCTATACTATGTCACTGGTAAAGTAAGACATCTATACTATATCACTGGTGAGATAAGACATCTATTATATATCACTGGTGATGTATGACATCTATACTATATCACTGGTAAGGTTAGACATCTATTCTATATCACTGATAAGGTTAGACATCTATTCTATATCACTGGTCACTGGTAAGGGTAGAAATCTATTCTGTATCACTGATATGGGAAGGCATCTATTTTAAATAACTGGCATGGGTAGACATCTATTTTATATCACTGGTAAGGGTATACATCCATTATATATCGCTTGAAGGGTAGACGTCTATTCTGTATCACTGATATGGGAAGACATCTTTTCCTTATCACTGGTAAGGGTCAACATCTGTTCTGTATCACTGGTAGTGGTAGACATCTATTGTATATCACTGGTAAGGGTAGACATCTATTGTATATCACTGGTAAGGGTAGACATCTATTGTATATCACTGGTAAGGGTAGACATCTATTCTATATCACTGGTAAGAGAAGACATCTATTTGATATCACTGGTAAGATAAGACATCTATTCTATATCACTGGTAAGATAAGACATCTATTTGATATCACTGGTAAGGTAAAACAGCTATCATTATGCCATTGGTAATCTTGATATATTGATTCACATTGATATAATTGATAAGGTTAGCATATTATATTATTGGTAAGACTAAGCATAATGACTATGCAATGTCTTAGATATCAGGATTTCTGGATAGATGTGTGTTGTTCACTATTAAACTGTATAGTCAGGGTTTTCCACAGGAAAAACCTCAATCTACGCTTAGTTATTCTCAAACTAAGATAATGTTTTGTCTACTGTGTTTAAATGCTTATTGATTTCGTCTTAAGCCTTTGATTGAATGGGAAGCATCATGACTGACACAGCATGTTGTGCAGTAAACACTTCCTGAAAAACAGGTTTCACCTCATTTTCATGAGCTTCTATGTTTAGTCTTGCGCTTTGATCTTTTGTCTTCTTCATTCTTATGGTTTACTTTGTCGTTGTGTGTTGACAATGTTTTATATTATGTCCTTTTGTATTTACGCTGTGATATATTTTTCCTTTTGTGTTGAATCTGGTTTTTTTTTAATTGTAACTTTTGAATATAGTTTTTATTTTACCAGTAACTGATTATCAAATGCTGATACAGTACATAACACTATAATTATATCATATAATGACGCTCTGATAAAATTTCTGCCTGAATTGTAGTTAATTTTGGAATACACTTCTATGTTTGTAATCTGATACAATTCATTTTGTAAGATATAATCTTTATACATACGTATTTGCATTAAAAATTCTTTGTCATATTTTCACATGAACATAACCTATATATTAACACTTATGTATACCGATGCTGCATTCGTATTCGCATTCCAGTATATTACACTGTTGTGAAACACATTATTATTGTTTGTAGTTTTCAACAACATTACAAACACAACGGAGACAAAATTCCCAGAGGGTTCCGACGAAATTATACTTCACTCAATACAAGCAGTAAGTTTATCGTACTTCACTCAATACAAGCAGTAAGTTTATCATTTATCACGCTTCACTCAATACAAGCAGTAAGTTTATCATACTTCACTCAATACATGCAGTAAGTTTATCGTTTATCATACTTCACTCAAGACAAGCAGTAAGTTTATCATTTATCATACTTCATTCAATACAAGCAGTAAATTTATCATACTTCACTCAATACAAGCAGTAAGTCTATCGTACTTCACTCAATACAAGCAGTAAGTTTATCGGACTTCACTCAATACAAGCAGTAAGTTTATCATTTATCATACTTCACTCAATACAAGCAGTAAATTTATCATTTATCATACTTCACTCAATACAAGCAGTAAATTTATCATACTTCACTCAATACAAGCAGTACGTTTATCATACTTCAATCAATACAAGCAGTAAGTTTATCATACTTCAATCAATACAAGCAGTAAATTTATCATTTATCATACTTCACTCAAGACAAGCAGTAAGTTTATCATTTATCATACTTCATTCAATACAAGCAGTAAATTTATCATACTTCACTCAATACAAGCAGTACGTTTATCATACTTCAATCAATACAAGCAGTAAGTTTATCATACTTCACTCAATACAAGCAGTAAATTTATCATTTATCATACTTCACTAAATACAAGCAGTAAGTTTATCATTTATCATACTTCACTCAATACAAGCAGTACGTTTATCATACTTCAATTAATACAAGCAGTAAGTTTATCATACTTCACTCAATACAAGCAGTAAGTTTATCATACTTCACTCAATATAAGCTGTATGTTTATCATACTTCACTAAATACAAGCTGTATGTTTATGGTATGTTACTCCATTCATTTATGCTTTATTATACAGTTAACGACATCCATGATTCACGTAAACATTCTGATGTTGATTATACCTGTACATGAATAGAATTAAAATAGAATTGACACCTTATACACCTTAATACTTTATAATAACCTATATTTTGAAATCCGAAGAAGATTTTTGCTCTTAATGTTGTCGGCTTTATTTGAAATATTTCAAGGCTAAATCTTGCTGCATTTGTAACAGCCAAAATTAAGTTTTTATTAAATGAGCAATTTATTGTAATATTGTGTAATTAATTACAATTTAATATAGTATATAACTTAATGGAAATGTGGTTTCCATATGTTACCTCAAAATATTTATTACCTTGAAACTTACGGCTGATAGTAAGTGTTACGTATGTATTACCTGACAAAACGAAAGGTTGCAGCCGACGACTTAAACTGTTTGAATAAAAAGGATTTTGTAAGATATAATTAAAAACCTCCCTTCATTATTGAAACATAGACATTATATTAATAATTATGCCGATTTAAATAATGTTATTTACGCTCTCTTAATTATTGAAACATGGAGAATAAAGAAATTTTGATTTACAGCTACTTACTATATTAAAAAACACTTAGACTCGATTCATAAATCTCATATTACATTTAAAAAATCATGTAAAACTCTATTTTTTCGCTGTATTTAGTGATGTAAATAACAGAAAAAAACCGATGATATAATTATGACGATAAAATAACCAAAAATGTACACATTTATGATAGTACTAGTAACCACAGATAATAAAGTTTGCAGATTGAGGATGTAAAAGATGGTATTTTACAGTAAGGTACAACCTTAAAAGACCAAAACTAAAATTGACACACCTATGTATTTCAGTTACAAGGCAGTTTATTGGCCGCTGGTGCTGTCCATTTTTTGTTAGGAGCGACTGGATTGGTTGGATTTTTGCTGCGATTTATTGGACCAATAACTATCGTCCCAACCATTCTTCTCATTGGTATATACATGACAAAAGCAGTAATAAAGTTTGCCCAAGTCAACTGGCCGCTGTCTTTGATGTACGTTGTATTTATTTACTAATATATGCACATACATGGTCAACTTGTATTTCTTTGTATAATTTGTTACGTATGGAACGTTATTTTCATTGATGCTTGATACATCACCATCAACTGATTGACGTTCACGGCTGTTTGAGTGAAATGTTAGAAAATAAATGTCAAACGCAATATTACCCGTTATTCTTAAAGCGACATGACACAAGTAATGTCAGCTGGAAACAAAAATTAAAGTAAGCCTAACTATTAATGTTTTATACCATATTTCTTATTTTTATTATGCTTAAACAGATTATTGCAATTAAATGGATAGCGAACGTTCCAAACTCGCTCAATGTGCTACAAATACAAACTTTTGTCTCTTACTTAAACCTTCCCATTAATACTCAGCCGAACGGAAGATAGTACTATCACAACATCATCTCTTTTTTAGGACATGTGCCATAGCCATTATACTCTCCTTGTACTTAGCTAAGATGAAAACTCCCTTACCGATGTGGTCAAGGAAGAAATCCTGGCATGTCATTCGCTACCCACTTCATCAGGTGTTCGCTGTAAGTATATCTCTGTGAATGGCGTTATATCGCAATGATACAACATTTCGGTTAACTACATGAGGTTCAGTCTTTGCCTACAAAATTATTATACTGTTGGCTGGTAACTTAAGCCTATACATTATGAAGGGCGAAAGTTTCCCAGCATACATTATTCGGTAATTTCAGTCTATACATTATTCAGTAATTTCAGTCTATACATTTCTCGGTAATTTCAGTCTATACATTATTCGGTAATTTCAGTCTATACATTATTCGGTAATTTCAGTCTATACATTTCTCGGTAATTTCAGTCTATACATTATTCGGTAATTTCAGTCTATACATTATTCGGTAATTTCAGTCTATACATTTCTCGGTAATTTCAGTCTATACATTATTCGGTAATTTCAGTCTATACATTATTCGGTAATTTCAGTCTATACATTTCTCGGTAATTTCAGTCTATACATTATTCGGTAATTTCAGTCTATACATTATTCGGTAATTTCAGTCTATACATTTCTCGGTAATTTCAGTCTATACATTATTCGGTAATTTCAGTCTATACATTATTCGGTAATTTCAGTCTATACATTATTCGGTAATTTCAGTCTATACATTATTCGGTAATTTCAGTCTATACATTATTCGGTAATTTCAGTCTATACATTATTCGGTAATTTCAGTCTATACATTATTCGGTAATTTCAGTCTATACATTATTCGGTAATTTCAGTCTATACATTATTCGGTAATTTCAGTCTATACATTATTCGGTAATTTCAGTCTATACATTTTTCGGTAATTTTAGTCTATACATTATTCGGTAATTTCAGTCTATACATTATTCGATAATTTCAGTCTATACATAAATCGGTAATTTCAGTCTATACATTATTCGGTAATTTCGGTCTATACATATTTCGGTAATTTCAGTCTATACATTATTCGGTAATTTCAGCCTATATATTATGAATTCGATATGGAATAGCCCGCCTTCTCTGATTTGATTTGCGCTCCGCGTCTCTGCAATAAAACAGTGTTTGTGACAGTTTAACCACTAAATACCTCCACAAATCTCAAAGTATCGTTAAGGTACCCCTAATTAGTAAACTATCATAAGACATACCTTTACATGGCGTTGTTTATATATCAGATTGCCGCCTTTCTCATTTAGATTAATTAATTAAACTTAAGAAGCTGAACTTGCTATCTCAGTGATGACAAGGTTTATGTCTCTGTTTAATGTATTGTTATTACTTCTTAAGACTCTAATGAAACGTACAACACATTTTCATAAAATATTTGTCAATGATGCATCTTTGAGTCCAAGGGTAACACATCGATAACATATCTTCTTTCAGAGAAAGTAACAGAGCACACCTGGAATTTCGAAAATAAATAAATATGTATGACTACACATATAGATGTTTATGTATGACAGATCCTGATAGCGTTGGTGGTAGGTTGGGTGATGTGTGCAGTCCTTACGACGGCCGGGATGTTCAGTATGGACAGGGATCATAAGGACTTCTACTCCCGAACAGATGCAAGGACGGACATTGTCCAAAGAGCTAGCTGGTTCCACTTTCCGTACCCCGGTAAGTTGCACTAAACAAAAAGCCATCTGACTCTAGTCGTTATAGATTAGTTAAACTATACATACCCTGGTTAGCAGAACCTAACAACTCGGTTCTAATTTCCATGATCTTATACGTGCCTAATCAAAAACAAACTGGTTCTTCTGTTCTTTTCCCATTACGTAGAACTAAAACAAATGGCTGGCTGATTCTACTTTTTACATATGAATGGTTTCAGCTCCATACGTTGTCACACAACACTAAGCAGAATTGTGGAACCATGATAATACGTCGTAGGGTATATTAGAAAATTTTGTGATATTAAGTTTAAGACAGAAACTGGTATATCCAAAATTGTCGAGTCCAAAACTGCGGAAGGCTCAAGTTTTTGCCACTCTTAGAATTACACATCAGCACACTTCCATATTTTCTAGTGTTGGAAATTGTCACAATTTGATCACTTCTTTTAATCAGGTCAGTTTGGACCAATGAGGTTTGACGTCTCAGTGTTTGTTGGCTTTATGGTGGCAACTATTGTTTCCATCCTTGATTCCATTGGCGATTACTACGCATGTGCCTCAATCTGCAAAGTCCCTCCTCCCCCTGCACACGGTGTTAACAGAGGTATCGCCATCGAGGGGTTCTGCTCCGCGTTATCTGGTGTTATCGGGTGTGGGCATGCCACCACCACTTACGGAGGTAACATCGGAGCTATCGGACTGACACGGGTAAGTGTTGGTTATGTCACGCTTAGGTTGCAATGTATTCAGTAAACAGTAGTCTATGAAGAGCGCCAAAACATGTTGGTCTTTCCGGACCACCAGCATTTTCTTTTCGATTTCCTTTTACAATAGTTCGTGATCTCCTTTCTTTTAGATTGCTTTTCATCCATTCCCCCGGGTATCGTTTTGTAACGACTCATAATATGATTTGATTTTGACCTGTTATATTTTGACATGTTATTATTTTTCTTGATGGAATAAGCTAAATGCAAATATTTTAACTTTTATGGGAATATAACCATACTATGTAATGCTTTATATTTAACGATGCAATGTCTAAATGTACCGTACCAAAATAGAGAAACTCGTCCTTTTCATTCTTTGTACAGAAATTATTAATCCCTTTTTCATTACTATTTCAAGATTCGGTACTTGAACAATATTTTTTAAATATACTGATCTACATTTTATTCCTATTATATGTTTAAGGTAGCTAGCCGTTATGTATTCATGGCAAATAAACTGAGCTACATTTTATTCCAATTCTATGTTTAAGGTAGCCAGCCGTTACGTATTCATGGCAGTTGCACTTATCTATATCATATTTGGTCTCATCGGGAAAGTATCCGCCGTTTTCATCACCATACCGTATCCGGTGCTAGGTGGCGTTCTCATGGTCATGTTTGGTGCCTTCAATGGAGTAGTTCTGTCCAATCTGCAGGCTGTCAGTCTATCATCCACTCGGAACCTCACCATCATAGGTACAGCCCTGTTCGTAGGCTTGATGGTACCTCAGTGGGTTAAAGACTACGACAAGCCTATCAACACAGGTACACATCTTCTATTGGAGGGAAATTATTTCGTCGCCATAATAACTTTCAGCAATTAAATTCCACTTTCTTCTATGATAAGACACTTGTTTAATATTTCTTTGATAGTTCCTGACCATCCGCCACAATTTCTTTGATTTTACTCGCGACACGGCTGTTGTCACTTGTGGTGATGGAAACAGAACTGGTTTTTATTCCTGTTTGTGTTTCTTTGGTTTTCTAGTTTCCATGGTTATTCCACGATTATTCATAATGTCCTATTTCCTATTATGATGTGAGGTATGGTCGGTTCCTGGTGTTGTCTTCCCTTCCGTTTTGGTTTCTCTCAGATAACGTGCCTTTCCTTCCCTTTTGAATTGGTGTCTCTGCGGTTCCTGGTATTGTCATTCCTTTCGTTTAAGTGTCTCCTCGTATCTTGTACTTGCCTTTTCATAATCATGATGTAAATGTCTTGCTTTAATTTGCTTAACTGTAAGGTGAATACACATTGTAGCACAATCTGTAAGCTTCTTATAAGCATATATGAATTAGATTTATGTTTGAGGATTTCATTTTCTTAACATATCCCTATACATTAGATACCATTAATACTTAGATATATTATGATGTTAAATACTCCTTAACCTAAGAGTATTGACTTGATTAAGAACACGGTATACCTGAAAATCAAACGCATTTATACACAAATAGAAAATTCAAAATATACGAAATTTAAGGTATCTTCAGTCAAGTATTGTAGTATGTTAAAATAATAAACAACACTCACTTAATTAAACTGAAATGTTTAACTGTATAAGTTCATTCGTGTTACGTAATATCTATATAAATATTTACAATTGTGTTCTGATATTCTCTGACATCATCTTTAGGAAACACTATAAAGGGGACTAACTCTGTCAGTTTTATTGTTCTGTTCGGTTCGGTTGAAATCAAGTGTCGATTGTGTTTGTGTAAAAGTATAATAAATGCATGTATGTACCATTCTCACAGGAAACAAAGACGCAGATGATGTGATTACGATGTTGCTAGGCAACCCAAACCTAACGGGAGGTGTACTTGCCTGCTTCCTTGATAATACAATACCTGGTAGGTACTTAATAAGATGGTGCCATAATAGATATTAACAATTATTTTTACAACGTTATAATCATTCGATTTCTTAACAGTTTTGTTTTATTTATGTTTTGTTTTGTTTTTGTCTGGTTAACAATATTAAAGATACTGTTTATATCTATGACAATATAAATACGAAACCTACTTGAAAGATGATGCATCGGTTGCAGTTATTAGGAGGCAGACATGAGTATTTAACACAGACCACACACTTAACAATAAAACGGAATATCGAGGTATTCCACCATGAAACGGACTAAAGTAAAGTAACACAGCAAACTCCGAGAACTGTAATATTGCCTACTTGTTTACAATTTTCCGTCTTTTGACTTTCTATAGCAAATTCGCCCTGCCAGTATACTAGCCTGTAGTGTAAACGTTTTTGTTTTGGTATGTTAACGTATTGTCCTCTCGTTCAAGATCAAAAATAGAATTGTAGCAGAACAATTATTTCCAATTCCATTTTAAAGAATAAACTCGCATGACACATAATCAAACATAATTTGCTATCTGAACTATTCCTATATAATGAAATGTTTCAGGTACGAGGGAAGAGCGGGGCCTTGCGGCCTGGGAAGCTCTAGAAGATAATCCATCGGCAAATTATTCGGAGGGTTACGAGGTATACAACCCTTTGTTCTTTGACAAAGTGAAGCACTTCAAGATACTCAAATTTCTGCCTTTCATGCCTGCTCCACAAGTCAAGGGCTTAAAAAGAAAGAGATTCTTGTCCCTAGATCTGGGAAACCACCATGGCATGACCGGCGCCTATACTACTACAAGATGAGGGCAACTGCTTTTCTATTACTTGGTGATATGTTGCTTTAAATTTCTAGTGATTGCCATTGGTGCGTGTATTTTTTCATAAAAAAACTGTAATTATAATGGAATAAACAGTTACGATACCAAAGCCAGTATACACATTGTATTAAATGGTATCTTTACAATAGCATAGATGTTTCTGATATTGAGTGAACGTTAATTGTAATAATGAAGTTATATTTTTCCATAATCGCTCTCATTTTTTAATTAATTTCTTAATGGTGTTACAACTATTGAAATGTGTATCGGATAACCTCTCAGGATTGACACCCGAAAAAAAGCCGATGAACTCGAGACAAAACCATCTCCGAATAGATGGTTACCATAAACTGTAGGCTAACCAATCACACATAGTTTATTTATGTGGTATAGAACCTGTCGACCTTAACATTAAAGGGTTGTCAGCTTGTACCTTGCCTCTACCTGCACGAACAATATAAATATAAGTAAGCATGAGCATTTCCATATTCACTACCAGAAGCTTGATATCTTAAGTTCACTGTTAAGCATATGAAAAGTGAACTTGACAGCGCTTTTGTTAACCGACAACTTCATTGCTTCTCTACTTTTATGTACATCTTTATTTTAACCAGACATTGCCAAATAACATAACATGTGTATGTATATGTCAATATTGATTCGTTTGAACAGCATGATGACGGTTTGACTAAATGTACCTACATAAAATGGGCCAAATTAGTACGAAGCATCGTAAATATCTTCAATCTCTTGTCTTTTCAATTGTCTTTCATTGGTGGTATTAGTCGAACGTTCATGTCCTTAAAAATAGCAATTACCGCTATATTTCCTTTACAGAGTAAAATATTACCAACCATAACCTGGGAACGATCTTTAACACTGTACGCTGTGCGTTTCATGTGTCTATATCAGAGAACGAACACATCAAAGAACAGCCTATTAATCGATATTGATTTACAACGAGCTACAAAAATCGATATGTCTAGAACGCAATACAACACCAACACCAACAGTTAAAGATTAAGGTCCATGCCTCGACTTGTTTGTCATGCTCAATTCATTGCATTACAATCGTCTAATGATTGTATAAAAACCTCGCCATAATCGGATATACTGCTTGTGTCACCGTTGGGAACAGAAGTATCTTAGCAACACGGATGTTGAGTACAGTGTTACAAAGGTGTATAGTAATGATTAAGGCTAATACTGTTCTGATGAGCCTGTCCAAAGAAATGACAATGATGTGAACAATTAAAATGATTTCTCAATTAAAACGATTTCTCTAAGGATTTATTTCATATAGTTTATTAAAAGATGTGCTAAATTATAAATACAAGTGAAATATTTGTAACAAATTTCGTTTGAATTCTTTGAAGAATTGGCCTTTATACATTTCCCCCTGAGAGTTAAGACGCCGATGTCAACGAGTAGAATATTACACGGAAGTGACAAGACGTAGAATGGAATAAACCCTTCTTCGAAACTTAGTGGAAGCCATCGATTCCTGTTCGGGATATGTGGGTAGTGATTTGTGGCCATGGTGACGGGTACAGAGGCCTGGGTAGGCCGGGTGGACATAGTCATTCATGGGTAAAATGATTGTCAACACTGATCGCGCTGTGCAGTGGTGTTCTGAGAGAATCTGATCGATCTGTGAGTTGGAACGCTAATACGGTTTATTGATTTTGCATGAATGAAGCAGACACCCACTTAGTCGGATACTTGTCTACATGTGTAGGCACGGGGACCTCCTGAGCACATTGGAACTCGTTCCTGTATGGAGATAACGTTACCTACATTGAGGATCGTAAAGTCTGAATACCATTAATGTGGTAAACTTGACATGTACAGATATATATGACTTATTCAGAGACAAATCATGCATCACAGATTATAGGTAATGTTTTGACTACCGTTGCATCACTACGATTCGGCTTAGTAAGACATCCACGTGTAAAGTATGCTTTATCGATGATCTAATAACTAGGCATGTGTGTGTGACAGTTAATGACTAGTGGATGAGGGAGTTCTAGAATATACTCGTTACATTGTCTACGTCAACACATTGGTTATTCCTTATTATATACGCAGGGAGGACGGATGTACATAAGTGTTCTACCTAATATGAAATGCTAATGTACCATGTACAGCGACACAAAATTGAAAATTTACATTCCGTACACCATAAAGGGAGAATGAGTATACTGTACTGATGCTGTTTCTGGTTTTGAAAAAACTAATCTAGTCTTATCACGTGTCATTTATTAGGCAGTTTTCGGTACCTCTTTGTAACTTAACCGGACCATTTTTGAAGTTCGCGTACTTAGTCTGGATTTAAAACTGCTTTGGAGTCTAGCAACTTTCTTCTGTACTGTCAGTGTTGTGGCAATAATGGCAGATGAAGTAATCAATGGTAATGAGCACGTGTCTATCTGTTTCCTGTGTCAAGACGACTTCCGGGACCCACGTCTACTTGAGTGCTACCACACGTTCTGCTTTAAATGCATCAAGACGTACCTCGACATCAACAGCCGCGGAGGTATGTACAAATGTCCTTTGTGTAAGGTCGAAATGAAGGTTCCTTTGCTTGGAGCCATGGGTCTGGAAAAGAACCATTACACCGAGTCAAAAAACTCAGATCTGCGTGCTGGCACAAACTGTGATATTTGCCAGCAGAGAACGCCAAAGATGACCCACTGCTACCAATGTGAACAGAATATGTGCGAGTCATGCGTCGCGTATCATGCCAGGGTGGAGTCCACTAAAGATCATAACACAGGGGAGATAACCGAACCCGACCGTCCGAGAGATCGACATATTGTACGCTGCTTCATACATAACGCCGAAATGCAATATTACTGTGAGGAATGTAAGGAACTGATTTGTCTCGACTGTAATATGACGTCGCATAAGCTTCACCCGTGCAAGGAAGTGGGTGAGGCTGCTGTGTCGTATCGGACGGAGCTCGCCGAAGAATTAAAGAAAGATGAGTATAAGAGTCACTTAAAAGAACTATCGAAGGGTAACAAGGAGGTACAAATAGACAAAGAGAAAGCAATAGCTCTTTTAGATAAACAAAAGACAGACATTCAAAAACATTTGGAAATTATACGGCTTGAGGTTATGCAGCAATTTATAGACGATGAAGATCAAGTATCCAAAAGTCCAAAAGGAGACGAGGATGAAGAAACGAAAGATGACAAGTTCAAGTCATTTGCAGATATATATTTCCTAACCTCTCAAATGTTAGACCAAGCAGACGATACAGTGATTGTGGAACACGGTGCCAAGTTGCTTGACAGTCTTCGAACGATGAAAACATCGGGCGAGAATTCCAAAGCTATGAGAAGAAAAAACATGTCATTTCAACCAGGAACCTTGAATAAGGAGCTTTTACGAAGGATGTTTGGTAAAATAACCTTTACTGAAAAATGAACAGTGAAATGGAACAGATATTAGTTTGTTTTAATGTGATGAACAAGGACGTTTACTAAAGGCGTATTGTGGTGTTAGCTGTATCATTGGCCTGCCTCACATAAGACCTGTGTGTACCAGCTTACCCCTGGTTAAACAGCATATTTATCAAATTTCACTGTTGCTTTGATGCTTATAGTGCATTACATGTCCATGTCGTTCACCTCGGCTAAATAGAACAATCTTGCGGAATAACTCAACATATATTTTTATTAGAATAACCAGCGTTTGATCAATATCTAAAGTATGTTTTCATACCACTGCTCATACAGAGTGTCCTCTAAAGGCTACTGTGTAGGTTCAGAAATCCACCATCACCGGAAAAACGGTTTACATGTTTTTTTAGAACTTTTCACGGCAATGATTCGTCCAATGAAGCTGCGAGATATTATCAAGTTTATGCTTAATGTGCTTCAAATCAATAATATCACATAAGGTCCGGGTTACATGTTTGTTTAATTAATTGTTTAGCAAACATTGTTAAGTGGACCTAGTTATTCAAAACTCCACGAACACGCAAGTATTTAAATGATTTCTCTGAAGAGAAAAATTTGTAAAAAATAATGAGACAATGAACAAACGGGCCAATGCCTAACTATATTTAGGTTTCTCTATATCCCTTTCATGAAGAGTGGCCTATTGCTGTGTAGTAATTATGAAATTGATCGCTGGATTTATTATAACGATACAGCTGATATACTACTAGTATATTGCGTGGAAACACTGTATGGATACAAAGCGAATGAATCAGAAAAAAAGCCGCTCGCTACATCAATGATTCGCCACATTATTATTTTTCTACAATTTCCTATTCTTTTGAATCCAGATAAGAATTTGCTTTTTCAAAACACACACTATTTTATTGGATGTAAACTAAATTAACCCCAGAAAATCCTCCCTTCCTCATTGTTACCGTCATTTGTTCATGAAAAATCAATATGGTCTCGGAGAGAAAGTGATTGTTATGATATCTTTCCTTTTAGATTGATACCAAGACGGATATCCGTTTTACCATTAACTTTGAGCATGTGGAATATTCTAGAAACCATGAGAGTATCGTCGTCCATTAGTGTTTCTAAGAAATTAATTATTCCTGGTATACCCTGATATCATCCTTTATGTTTCAGTATTGTTGAGGGAGGTAAAGATGGTCTCGGAGAGAAAGTGATTGTTCTGATATCCTACCTTTTAGATTGTCACCGACACGGATTCCTGTTTATTACATATATTGAGTATGTGGGATAATCTAGGAACCATGAGAGTAATGCCGTCCATTTATGTTTCTAAGAAATTAATTATGCATGATATACTCTGACATCCTCCCTTGTGTTTCAGTGTTTGTGAGGGCAGTTAAGATTAAGACCAAGCTTCTAAAAGCTATAGAAATGCATATGAATATATCGAGATATACATCAATCCGCCCGAAGAAGCCCTAGAAGGCAGAAAGGCCTAGCGGACGATCTGAAAGATTTTTTTTTTATTCGAAATATATATATCGAGCCAAAATTGTAATGGCATACGATAAACTTCATTAAAAATATTATTGCCATGAATTGACATAAATGTTTATGTTGTAATTATTTATCTGTATCATTATATGTAAAGGATAATCTTGCCGTAGACTTAAATTTATCATAGACAGAATTATTAAGACACGTAACGTGCAAAATGACAGAAACTCCGGTAAAACAGACGTTTTTCTAACTGTATTGAACTCGTAGGTATAGCATTACCATAAATATAATCAATCGATTGACTTTAATTATACATCGTGAGAGACGCGAAATATTTCGATTGCGATAGCCTTTATTAGTGACTTAACATGAGCAAACTAAAGGGGCATTAAAATACATAGCTAGATTTATAGTTCAGACCTAGAACAATCAATTTATTATTATAATTTGTGTATGAGAATGTTGCTATGATTATAAGAAATCAGGTTTGTAGTGTTTTGGATTTAAAAATAAAATGAAACTGAGGACAGTAACAAAAACAATAAAACAACAAAGACCACGTCATATGTTGTAGATCGTGAGTATAAATCAATCATATTTAAGTGTAAAAGACAGCATGAATGTTCACAAAAATATAGGACATCTTCGAAATAAAAAGAAACACCTTAAAATGACTCTTAAATGATATACCAGTTCGTCAATATATGTTCATCTAAATTGGTCTAAATCATTTCTTTTAAAAAAAACTTTTTTTCGTGTGTGGCTCTCCGTATTAAGAAACGGAAGTTTTAAATAGTTGCTTTCTATTTTTGTAATTCTAGTAATTTTGTATTACAGGCATAGATTCCAAATGGATAACATAGAATATCAGTATGCGTCTGTATTTCATTATCGTTGTGAGTAATTTGGTACGAATGTCAATTGTAAATTATGTATACCTCATAATACGTTAATGCATCATTTATCTTTCACGTATATGTAATCTATTTCGATTGGCAAGTACAATTAGTAAATAAGATTGACATCAATAATTCAAAGATGAACATGTTGTACGTGAGTAAACTCCGTCAGCTGTAAATTTTACATTTCAGCTGGTTGATTCAGATTAAAGGAGACTTTCTAATCTGTAATTTAATTGGGTAATTTATACAACCCCGATTCAGCGAGTATAACATAACAAGCAATACCAAACAAAGTCTCTCCATATAACCTGACGTTGGGACAAATTCTGATTGTACAGTCTATGAAAAATAGTAATGCAAATATGATTTGCATTTTGCGTTTTGTTTATGCTAATTAATTGTTTGTACTTAATCATCTGTGGTTACTGGATATGTGTGTCAGTGGTATCACGAGTAGAGTAAGAGAAAACTTTCTAACCAGCAAAATCAAGTTTTAAAACTTATCAATTATTCTAATCTTTGACCCAACATTTCAGATTTCATCTTCATTGAATTCAATGATTATTTGTGCGGTGAATAAGTATGTTTATAATTAAATTTATTCTGAATAGTTCTTTTGTATTTGTTCTCTATTCTATTGTTAATATCTAGATCGGAAGACTTTTTAAATGTTAACATTATTCAGAATTCAGGTCCAAACTGGACTGTTGTCCCTCTGATATTAGACTGATTGGAAAGGATATGTAAATGAATTAAAGAACGACGAGAGTGAAAATCATTTCAAACCATATTGAGATGGTATAATGACGTACAAGCTAAAAGGAGTAAACAATAGCAATGTTGGACAAAGGCAGGGTAGACTTTCAGAATGTGTCAATGTTGCTTGAACTTATGACTCAACTTGAAGACCAATAGCAAGGAACTGAAACAAAATAAGTAGGCATTCCCAGAACTTTTACTGAGAATGTTTGTTAAAAGTATCTTCGCTGTAAACACTGAAATGGAACATGGAACGGTCCTGTACTGTGTAAGGGGCATGCATGTTAAATGTGTTTTGAATACAAAAACCGAAACGGTCTCACTTTTCATACCGCTTAGATGTAGTGTGAGCTATATTACTGTCGTGCATCTATATATGGATGCAGAAATAGGGAGGAAAAAATCAATATCAAATAAAATAAGTGAACATTTGAAATATTTTCTCTTGTAAATGGTATGTTTTATCTTTATTATAGGGATTTAGTTCCAACAAATTCTTTTCGTTTGGTATACACTATGTTAATACCATATCACACCTCAATCACTGGCCATACTAAACATGATTTATACAAGTTGTCCTACCACGTTATACTATATCACACCTCAATCACTCGCCATACTAAACATGATTTATAAAAGTTGTCCTATCACGTTATACCATATCACACCTCAATCACTCGCCATACTAACATGATTTATACAAGTTGTCCTCCCACGTTATACCATATCACAGCTAAATCACTCGCCATAGTCTTACCACGTTATACAATATCACAGCTAAATCACTCGCCATACTAAACATGATTTATACAACAAATTGTCCTACCGTTATACCATATCACACCTCAATCACTCGCCATACTAGACATGATTTATACAACAATTTGTCCTACCACGTTATACCATATCACCCCTCAATCACTCGCCATACTAAACATGATTTATAAAAGTTGTCCTACCACGTTATACCATATCACTCCTCAATCACTCGCCATACTAAGCATGATTTATACAAGTTGTCTTACCACGTTATACAATATCACAGCTAAATCACTCGCCATACTAAACATGATTTATACAAGTTGTCCTACCACGTTATACCAAATAACACCACAATCACTCGCTATACTAAACATGATTTATACAAGTTGTCCTACCACGTTATACCATATCACAGCTCAATCACTCGCCATACTAAACATGATTTATACAACAAGTTGTCCTACCACGTTATACCATATCACACCACAATTACTCGCCATACTAAACATGATTTATACAAGTTGTCCTAACACGTTATACCATATCACAGCTCAATCACTCGCCATACTAAACATGATTTATACAAGTTGTCCTACCACGTTATACCATATCACACCACAATTACTAGCCATACTAAACATGATTTATACAAGTTGTCCTACCACGTTATACCATATCACACCTCTATACTCGCCATACTAAGCATGATTTATACAATTTGTCCTACCACGTTATACAGTATCACACCACAATTAATCGCCATACAAAACATGATTTATACAAGTTGTCCTACCACGTTATACCATATCACACCTCAATCACTCACCATACTAAACATGATTTATACAATTTGTCCTACCACGTTATACCGTATCACACCACAATTAATCGCCATACAAAACATGATTTATACAAGTTGTCCTACCACGTTATACCATATTACACCTCAATCACTCGCCATACTAAACATGATTTATACAAGTTGTCCTACCACGTTATACCATATCACACCACAATTACTCGCCATACTAAACATGATTTGTACAAGTTGTCCTACCACGTTATACCATATCACACCACCATCACTAGCCATATTAAACATGATTTATACAAGTTGTCCTACCACGTTATACCATATCACAACTCAATCACTCGCCATACTAAACATGACTTATACAAGTTGTCCTACCACGTTATACCATATCACAGCTCAATCACTCGCCATACTAAACATGATTTATACAAGTTGTCCGACCACGTTATACCAAATCACACCACAATCACTCGCCATACTAAGCATGATTTATACAAGTTGTCCTACCACGTTAGACCATATCACAACTCAATCACTCGCCATACTAAACATGACTTATACAAGTTGTCCTACCACGTTATCCCATATCACAGCTCAATCACTCGCCATACTAAACATGATTTATACAAGTTGTACTACCACGTTATACCATATCACACCTCAATCACTCGCCATACTAAACATGATTTATACAAGTTGTCCGACCACGTTATACCATATCACACCACAATCACTCGCCATACTAAGCATGATTTATACAATTTGTCCTACCACGTTATACCATATCTCACCTCAATCACTCGCCATACTTAACATGATTTATACAAAAAGTTGTCCTACCACGTTATACCATATCACAGCTCAATCACTCGCCATACTAAACATGATTTATACAACAAGTTGTCCTACCACGTTATACCATATCTGACCTCAATCACTCGTCATACTAAACATGATTTATAAAAGTTGTCCTCCCACGTTATACCATATCACACCTCAATCACTCGCCATACTTAACATGATTTATACAACAAGTGGTCCTACCACGTTATACCATATAACACTTCAATCACTCGTCATACTAAACATGATTTATACAAGTTGTCCTCCCACGTTATACCATATCACAGCTAAATCACTCGCCATACTAAACATGATTTATACAACAAGTTGTCCTACCACGTTATACCATATCACAGCTCAATCACTCGCCATACTAAACATGATTTATACAACAAATTGTCCTACCACGTTTTACCATATCACACCACAATTACTCGCCATACTAAACATGATTTATACAAGTTGTCCTACCACATTATACCATATCACACCTCAATCACTCGCCATACTAAAAATGATTATACAACAAGTGGTTTATACAACAAGTTCTCCTACCACGTTATTCCAAATCACAGCGCAACCACTCGCCACTCTAAACATGATTTATACAAGTTTTCCTACCACGTTATACAATATCACAGCTCAATCCCTCGCCATACTAAGCATGATTTATAAAAGTTGCCCTACAACGTTATACCATATGACTTATACAAGTTGACCTACCACGTTATACAATATCACAGCTCAATCCCTCGCCATACTACACATGATTTATACAAGTTGGCCTACCACGGTATACCATATAACACCTCAATCACTCTACCACGTTATACCATATCACACCTCAATCACTCGCCATACTAAACATGATTATACAACAAGTGGTCCTACCACGTTATACCATATAACACCTCAATCACTCGTCATACTAAACATGATTTATACAAGTTGTCCTACCACGTTATACCATATAACACCTGAAACACTCGCCATACTAAGCATGATTTATACAAGTTGTCCTACCACGTTATACCATATCACACCTTAATCACTCGGCATACTAAACATGATTTATACAAGTTGTCCTACCACGTTATACCATATCACACCTTAATCACTCGGCATACTTAACATGATTTATACAAGTTGTCCTACCACGTTATACCATATCACACCTCAATTACCCGCCATACTGAACATGATTTATACAATTTTTCCTACCACGTTATACCATATCACACCTCAATCCCTCGCCATACTAAACATGATTTATAAAAGTTGTCCTGCAACGTTATACCATATCACACCTCAATTACTCGCCATACTAAACATGATTTATACAACAAGTGGTCCTACCACGTTATACCATATAACACCTCAATCACTCGCCATACTAAACATGATTTATAAAAGTTGTCCTACAACGTTATACCATATCACACCTCAATTACTCGCCATACTGAACATGATTTATACAATTTTTCCTACCACGTTATACCATATCACACCACAATCACTCGCCATACTAAACATGATTTATCCAACAAGTTGTCCTACCACGTTATACCATATAACACCTGAAACACTCGCCATACTAAGCATGATTTATACAATTTGTCCTACCACGTTATACCATATCACAGCTCAATCACTCGCCATACTAAACATGATTTAAACAAGTTGTCCTACCACGTTTTACCATATCACACATCAATCACTCGCCATACTAAACATGATTTATCCAACAAGTTGTCCTACCACGTTATACCATATAACACTTCAATCACTCGTCATCCTTAACATGATTTATACAATAAGTTTTCCGACCACTTTATACCATATCACACCTCAATTACCCGCCATACTGAACATGATTTATACAATTTTTCCTACCACGTTATACCATATCACGCCTCAATCACTCGCCATACTAAACATGATTTAAACAAGTTGTCCTACCACGTTTTACATATCACACCTCAATCACTCGCCCTACTAAACATGATTTATACAACAATTTGTCCTACCACGTTATACCATATCACCCCTCAATCACTCGCCATACTAAACATGATTTAAACAAGTTGTCCTACCACGTTTTACCATATCACACCTCAATCACTCACAATACTAAACATGATTTATACAATTTTTCCTACCACGTTATACCATATCACAGCTCAATCACTCGCCATACTAAACATGATTTAAACAAGTTGTCCTACCACGTTTTACCATATCACACATCAATCACTCGCCATACTAAACATGATTTATACCACAAGTGGTCCTACCACGTTATACCATATAACACTTCAATCACTCGTCATCCTTAACATGATTTATACAATAAGTTTTCCGACCACTTTATACCATATCACACCTCAATCACTCGTCATACTATACATGATGTATACAATAAGTTGTCCTATCACGTTATACCCTATCACACCTCAATTACTCGCAATACTAAGCATGATTTATAAAAGTTGCCCTACAACGTTATACCATATCATACCTCAATCACTCGCCATACTATACATGACAAACTATGAAATGAAATGAGGAATTTCTGGTAGAATTCTTCATCATGAAATGAAATTGAATCCATATGTCATATCATCAAGAATATATGTTTTAAAATCGATAATGCGTTATATGGCCCTGTTTGAATAATTCATAATTAGGTTCATTACAAATACCACTAAATGGATCTGTTCGTTCAAATCATTATCAATTCATACAAGCTATTCACAATAAATATTTTTGAATTTAGAACTCTGTTACAAGTGTAAATGTTCAAACGGTCTACTATTGTAAGAAAATGTACATTTAAAGAAATAGCTATATATATAGATGATTTTTGCCATTGATTTATTTTTTGGTAAAAGACTCAATTAGCTATTGTGGCTTTGGAAACGTGTCCTGGTAGAAATATTCATGCTGATATAATTGAAGTACCCTATAATTTTGGTTGAATGTTTAATCTATTTATTTGTCGTGCGGAGTGGCCGGCCCATTGTTCATGTATGATTGCTATGAATAAGTGATACACAGTAGCTAGGTAATAAACGGTGTTGGTGTTGTATATGACTCACTAATTTATTAGGCAAGTAAACAAGAAGCCCAGAGGGCCTGTATCGCTCACCTGTTTCATTTGTGACATGAAACTAACATATAGGTAACTTCAGAACAAATTTGGTAACTAGAACTCAAGACATTTTAACATCTCTTAAACGCTTAAGATATTGTTGTTTGAAATTTGAAATTGTAATTTTAAAACTTTTAACTTTTAACGGACAAGACACCATGGACATTAAGCTGCCAACATACATCAACAAGTAAAACACATACAGCGCCAACACCAAGAAGTTCAATTTCGATTCGAAAAGACAATCGCAATGAAGAGATACCGGAACAAATGTAAAAAGAAAGTAATATCCAAAAGATATATAGAACGCATCATGCAATTCAAAGGATAACACAACATATTAGTATGTGGCATTATTTCATCATTTTATTTTATCGGCGAGTTATATATATATTTCATCATTATTAACTGGTGTGTCTATATCAAGCACTAACATCAAGGGAACCCATCAATACTTTGTAAATAAATGATTGTCCCATACATTACTCTGAAGTTTGTATGGCCAGTTAATACATGCTGTATATGGAAAAGCCCATCAGTTAAGTACTGAGGCATGTAATCCCTATCAACAATTCAATGGTGTAGTCGTTGAGGTGTTCTACGGCTTTTATCCGTAAATCATTTATATATTGAGTAGGCAGCATTTTGGAACAATTAACTATATCTAAATTAAAGCTGAATTATAATGATAAACAGCATAAAGCACCATATTACCTGACGTTACTCAATAAACAAGAGGCCCAATGGGCCTGCATCGCTCACCTGGTATTAATCTCACACTTGTAATCTTAAAAGTGGACTAAAAGACAGCTACAGGCAGAATATCAGGGTTTGATTCATAAGAACCCATTAAAAGATTTAAACATATTACGCCTGTGACCTTGAATGTCGAATAAGGACATCAGGTTGAAAGTGGATCAAGGTCCTTCATTTGATTAAACTTGGTAGTCCTTCATCCCAGCATGCTACAGGCCTAATTTCAGTCCCCTGGGCCTTTTGGTTATTTAGAAGTTGTTTGAAGATTTTAAAACATTTGACCCCTGTGACCTTGAAAGCTGGTCAAGGTCATTCATTTGAACAAACTTGGTAGCCCTTCATCCAAGCATACTACAGGCCCAATATCAGTACCCTGGGCGTTTTGGTTATTGAGAATAAGGCGTTTGAAGATTTTAAGACATCGGACCCCAGTGACCTTGAAAGTCGGTCAAGGTCAAACATTTTAACAAACTTGGTAGCCCTTCATCCCAGCATGCTACAGGCCCAATATCAGTACCCTGGGTCTTTTGGTTATTGTGAAGAAGTTGTTTGAAGATTTTAAGACATCGGACCCCAGTGACCTTGAAAGTTGGTCAATGTCATTTATTTGAACAAACTTGGTAGACCTTCATCCCAGCATGCTACAGGCCCAATATAAGTATCCTTGGCCTTTTGGTTATTGAAAAGAAGTTGTTTGAAATTTTAAGACATCTGACCCCAGTGACCTTGAAAGTGGGTCAAGGTCATTTATATGAACAAACTTGGAAGCCCTTCATCCCAGCATGCTACAGGCCCAATATCAGTACCCTGGGCCTTTTGGTTATTGTGAAGAAGTTGTTTGAAGATTTTAAGACATCGGACCCCAGTGACCTTGAAAGTTGGTCAATGTCATTTATTTGAACAAACTTGGTAGGCCTTCATCCCAGCATGCTACAGGCCCAATATAAGTATCCTTGGCCTTTTGGTTATTGAGAAGAAGTTGTTTGAAGATTTTAACATATTTGACCCCTGTGACCTTGAAAGTGGGTCAAGTCATTTATTTGAACAAACTTTGTAGCCCTTCATCCCAGCATACTACAAGCCCAATATCAGTACCCTGGGCCTTTTGGTTTTTGAGAAGAAGTTGTTTAAAGTAAAAAGTTGACGCCGGACAGACGGACGCCGGACCGACGGACGGACGGACGGACGCCGGACGCCGCACCATAACATAAGCTCACTTGCCCTTTGGGCAGGTGAGCTAAAAGAGACAACCGGAATAAATTATCAAGACAGTAGTACCATATGGGCGGATTGGTCGAGTGGTTAACACTCCGGCCTTCCAAACAGGCGGCCGGGGTTCGATGCCCGAAGTCGCCGTACGCATGGAATATTCAGAGAAAGTGTTTTTCTCCTGCCCACACAACTCCAACAACCCATGTGGAGTATAAAATGGTCTGGGGTGGGTGTTGCGGTATCTGTGCTGTAGCATTCAAGTGAGATGACACTATAAATTATACCGTTGGAAGCACGGTTCCACTACAAACAGGACACAATTCATCTCTAGCGCACACACAGGCATACACACATAGGGAGATATTAGCCAGGTGGCATAGGACTAGTATTTAGCGCCTGATAAGGCAGCTCCTGGAAATTCCTCAATACTGTATTGATTAATATATATGCTAATTGTATTGATTGTATAAAATTGTATATTTATGTACTGTACAGTGCTTTAGAGTGGCTTATGTTAGCTAGATAGGGCGCTATATCAAATGTTGTATCTTTTATTTATTTATTTATCAAGATCATCTGAGCAATGCAGAGTGACATGAACTTAAAACAATACCGAACTCAATCATCAAGACAGTAGTATATCATCAAGATTGACCCAGAGTTAAAAAATATCAGAATAAATATCAAGATGGTAGAACATTATCAAGTTAGTCCAAGTATAGCATAGTAACCTGGAGCTTAAAACAAAACCGGACTCAATCATCGAAACAGTAGAACATCAGCAAGATAATATCAGGGAGACACCCGGGTTAAAAACAAACCGGACTCAATTAGCAATACAGTAGGACATCAGCAAGATAATATCAGGGAGACACCCGGGTTAAAAACATACCGGACTCAATTAGCAATACAGTAGGACATCATCGAAATAACGAGAGTTAATTAACTAGATAGTCCGTCTTGAAAATAATGTAACCAATCATTTTGAAAAGTCACGGTACCAAGAGCGGTCCGTTTCTTTCACAAAGGACCCGAAGAGACATCAAGACAAAAGTACAGAAACCGAAGAAACAAAAGTCAAAGACATTAAGACAAAAGTAAGAATCTTTAACTCTTACTTCCTCCAAGTTCAAGGTTTCCCCTCTCAATATACATATCTTATATGCATCCGTAGAAAATGTCATGGCAAAATTGAAGCCTATTTATGCGACACCTTAATGATTTTAATGAATATCATAGTAATTATACTCCAAAGTAAAATCGACTGGCTTTAAAGTTATTCAAAGGACAGCTACAGTATCAACCTACCGATTGGAACCCGTGCAAGTTTGGGGAAAGAATAGGGCTGCTGTACCCCACTGCATGATTGTAAGAAGCGACTAATTGACCCCCCCCCCCCCTCTGCAGAATCAGGGGTGATTTCTTCTTTGTCTTCTACTTAAAGAGACTTTAAAGAAATCAAGAATAGACCTACTATATCCCACTGCATGTGTATCGTAAGAGGCGACTCATGGCGGGGCCCTGCGAAACGGGGGTATCTTCCATGTCTTCTACGAAGATGACAAAATTGATTTGTTGCCCCAGCAGTGTCTCCCTACCTACATACCTGGCTGCAATGAGGACGTTTAACCCCTAAAACAAACGAACCTAGCGATTGGTCAGGTTTGTATACCTGAAACCAATCAAATAGCTAACTGAGAGCCTTTGATTTTGTCATGACATATTCAAGGGGTGCTGAGAAGATACCTGAATGTGTACCAATCCCAGAACTCTTGGATTTCAAGGATGTGTTTTATCTTGGTTTCACTTCCAAACGTACAAGATTGACTAATTAGCTGAAAATACCAACGTAATACTAACTGAAGTGCTTTAAATATCCGTCGTTATAACGTGCACTTGTTTTCATAATGACTTCTAAACTAAAACAGGTATTTAGGTAACTGTAAGAACCATTGCTCAAGATCGATTTTTTTTAAAATTTTCAAGCCAATTAAAAAATCGATCGGATCTTGAGTTATTGTTACCGAAGATACATGTAGTATTTGGGTATCTATCTTTTTAACAATTTGAGTAAATTATTAATTGAATAATATAATCTTTTTCATGTTTATGTGTACTTTATGTGAATGATTTTCAGCATTATGACATTGACACTTACTAAAAACCTAATATATTTAGAACTTGTTTCTTTTCGTATTAAGATACTAACCGCCACTGAAACCACTTTGAGTCCAAATCTGTAAAAGCTGGCGTAGTACACGTATCAATTTGACCCAATTTTTCAGAATAAATGTTTCCAAAATAATCCCTTTGTGTTGTGTGAAACTGTGGTAGTTTTTTCAATTTCCCATGAGTGAAATGAACGCTTCCTGTAATGAAGCAAGGTATAAATGGGTTTAATTATTTATTACTAACGGTCCCATAGGCTACAAAACATGGCAATTCACTGAATGTAATCATGAATATTTTTGAAAGGATAGGATATCAGATTGTGTTTCATGTTAACATTTGCACATCAAGCGCCAAATAAATGTAAATATTGTAGCCCAGGATTGTCAATCAATCTGAATCACAAATTTTATCAATAAATTGATATTACTTTTTGTTACTAGTGTCATTAATTCGACAATTACGTTAAACATGATTAAAAATTTGATATCTTACATTTTTCTGATAAAAGTGTGTCCTTTTATAATTCTGGACGTTAAGTTATATATATAAGTACATGAGAAATGTAATTGAAGTCAGCATGCAACCCATATATCAATATGTAAATGACAAACTAAAGTTTTGGAAAGGGTGCTCTCTTACATGTACTTCTGATTTCTAGTACTTAATGAGCGTCCGTATCAATTATAGACAAAAGAGTTCAAAATGTAATTAAAGAACATTTTTATTACTTCCAACATTGACATTTGTTTGTATAAATAACATTTAAAGATTTAAATGATTAAAGAGATAGTAGCACACATTATGTATTCAATGGTGTTCAATGCTCATATGTTTAATGTATAGCCAATCAAACAACAGGAAATACCTCTAAAGATACACTGAGAAGGAATCTGGAAATATGAATAGAAACTAGAATTTTCTTTTGTGAGCAAAAACATGTGTCTCCCCTTATTAGCCAATAGACAAACTTCGGTATAAAAAATTAACAAAGGCCCATATCTCTTTATATAGTGGGGCATGAGACCCGAGTTTAGAATAGACACTCCTACTTCCCAAGATACATTAAAACTATAGCAAGTTTGGTCAACGTAGATGAAATAACATGGAAGTTATGCTGTGGACAAACTTCGGTATTAAAATTAAACAAAGGGCCATAACTCTGTATATAGTGAAGCATGAGACCTAATTCCAGTGCACTGCACACCTTCTGTGGGTGATGCAGGTATACTTTAAGTTTAATCAAGATATCTTTAACAGTTTAAAATTTATGAGCCTGACAAGAATTTGCTGAAAATGTTGCACTTATTTGACCTTTGACCTTGAGGTGAAGGTCACAGTTACCTAATTCCAGTGCACTGCACACCTTCTGTGGGTGATGCATGCATACCTTAAGTTTCATTAAGATATCTTTAACGTTTTAAAAGTTATGGCCCGGACAAGCTGCGATTAGAAGAACCAGAAGAAGAAACAGAAGAAGAGGAACGAAGAAGAACCAGAAGAAGAACCATTATTAATACAATATGTCTCCCTCATTCGAAGGGGAGACATTATAAACCTGTCCATATCATGAAACCAATTATACACATCTACCTTTCAAAATACTGTTACCCCTCAGGTGAAATAAATGTCGGATAACCATAGTGTTATTACTGTCAATAACTACTAGATTACCATATATTATACTGCACTGTTCTAACAGAGATAAACTATATTAATACCCATAGAACCAGTGTTATTACTGTCAAATTACTACTAGATAACCATATAACTGCACTGTTCTAACGGAGTTAAACTACATCGATACCCATAGAACCAGTGTAATTACTGTCAACTTACTACTAGATAACCATATAACTGCACTGTTCTAACAGAGATAAACTATATCGATACCCATAGAACCACAGTGTTATTACTGTCAACTTATTACTAGATAACCATATAACTGCACTGTTCTAACAGAGATAAACTATATCGATACCCATAGAACCACATTGTTATTACTGTCAAATAAATACTGGATAACAATATAACTGCACTGATCTAACAGAGATAAACAATATCGATACCCATAGAACCAGTGTTATTACTGTCAAATAACTACTGGATAACCATATAACTGCACTGTTCAAACAGAAATAAACTATATCGATACCCATAGAACCACAGTGTTATTACCGTCAACTTACTACTAGATAACCATATAACTGCACTGTTCTAACAGAGAGAAACTATATTGATACCCATAGAACCACAGTGTTATTAATGTCAAATAACTACTGGATAACCATATAACTGCGCTGTTCTAACAGAGATAAACTATATCGATACCCATAGAACCACATTGTTATTACTGTCAAATTAATACTGGATAACCATATAACTGCACTGTTCTAACAGAGATAAACTATATTGATACCCATAGAACCACAGTGTTATTACTGTCAAATTACTACTGGATAACCATATTACTGCACTGTTCTAACAGAGATAAACTATATCGATACCCATAGAACCACAGTGTTATTACTGTCAAATAACTACTAGATAACCATATAACTGCACTGTTCAAACAGAAATAAACTATATCGATACCCATAGAACCATAGTGTTACTACTGTCAAATAACTCTAGATAAACATATAACTGCACTGTTCTAACGGAGTTAAACTATATCGATACCCATAGAAACCATGCTGTTGTCACTAAAGTCAAGTAAATACTTGATACCTATATAATCGTACTGTTGGCACTATGGTTAAATAAATACTGGATACATTGTACCATTGTCATTAAGGTTCAAATAAATACTTGATACCTATATAACTGTACTGTTGTCACCGATGAAATAGACACTGGGTACCTCTATAACTGTACTGTTGTCACTGATGAAATAGACACTGGGTACCTCTATAACTGTACTGTTGTCACTGATGAAATAGACACTGAGTACCTCTATAACTGTACTGTTGTCACTGATGAAATAGACACTGAGTACCTCTATAACTGTACTGTTGTCACTGATGAAATAGACACTGAGTACCTCTATAACTGTACTGTTGTCACTGATGAAATAGACACTGAGTACCTCTATAACTGTACTGTTGTCACTGATGAAATAGACACTGAGTACCTCTATAACTGTACTGTTGTCACTGATGAAATAGACACTGAGTACCTCTATAACTGTACTGTTGTCACTGATGAAATAGACACTGAGTACCTCTATAACTGTACTGTTGTCACTGATGAAATAGACACTGAGTACCTCTATAACTGTACTGTTGTCACTGATGAAATAGACACTGAGTACCTCTATAACTGTACTGTTGTCACTGATGAAATAGACACTGAGTACCTCTATAACTGTACTGTTGTCACTGATGAAATAGACACTGAGTACCTCTATAACTGTACTGTTGTCACTGATGAAATAGACACTGAGTACCTCTATAACTGTACTGTTGTTACTGATGAAATAGACACTGAGTACCTCTATAACTGTACTGTTGTCACTGATGAAATAGACACTGAGTACCTCTATAACTGTACTGTTGTCACTGATGAAATAGACACTGAGTACCTCTATAACTGTACTGTTGTCACTGATGAAATAGACACTGAGTACCTCTATAACTGTACTGTTGTCACTGATGAAATAGACACCGAGTACCTCTATAACTGTACTGTTGTCACTGATGAAATAGACACTGAGTATCTCTATAACTGTACTGTTGTTACTGATTAAATAGACACTGAGGACCACTATAACTGTACTGTTGTTACTAATGAAATAGACACTGAGTACCATTATAACTGTACTGTTGTCACTGATGAAATAGACAATGGGTACCTCTATAACTGTACTGTTGTCACTGATGAAAAAGACACTGAGTACCTCTATAACTGTACTGTTGTTCCTGATGAAATAGACACCGAGTACCTCTATAACTGTACTGTTGTCACTGATGAAATAGACACTGAGTACCTCTATAACTGTACTGTTGTTACTGATTAAATAGACACTGAGGACCTCTATAACTGTACTGTTGTTACTAATGAAATAGACACTGAGTACCATTATAACTGTACTGTTGTCACTGATGAAATAGACACTGAGTACATCTATAACTGTACTGTTGTCACTGATGAAATAGACACTGAGTACCTTTATAACTGTACTGTTGTCACTGATGAAATAGACACCGAGTACCTTTATAACTGTACTGTTGTCACTGATGAAATAGACACCGAGTACCTCTATACCTGTACTATTGTCACTGATGAAATAGACACTGGGTACCTCTATGACTGTACTATTGTCACTGATGAAATAGACACTGGGTACCTCTATAACTGTACTATTGTCACTGATGAAATAGGCACCGAGTACCTCTATAACTGTACTGTTGTCACTGATGAAATAGACACCGAGTACCTTTATAACTGTACTGTTGTCACTGATGAAATAGACACCGAGTACCTCTATAACTGTACTATTGTCACTAATGAAATAGACACTGGGTACCGTTATAACTGTACTGTTGTCACTGATGAAATAGACACTGAGTACCTCTCTAACAGTACTGTTGTCACTGATGAAATAGACACTGGGTACCTCTATGACTGTACTATTGTCACTGATGAAATAGACACTGGGTACCTCTATAACTGTACTGTTGTCACTGATGAAATATACACTGGGTACCTCTATGACTGTACTATTGTCACTGATGAAATAGGCACTGAGTACCTCTATAACTGTACTGTTGTCACTGATGAAATAGACACTGGGTACCTCTATGACTGTACTATTGTCACTGATGAAATAGACACTGAGTACCTCTATAACAGTACTGTTGTCACTGATGAAATAGACACTGGGTACCTCTATGACTGTACTATTGTCACTGATGAAATAGACACTGAGTACCTCTATAACTGTACTATTGTCACTGATGAAATAGACACTGGGTACCTCTATAACTGTACTATTGTCACTGATGAAATAGACACTGGGTACCTCTATGACTGTACTATTGTCACTGATGAAATAGACACTGGGTACCTCTATAACTGTACTGTTGTCACTGATGAAATATACACTGGGTACCTCTATGACTGTACTATTGTCACTGATGAAATAGACACTGGGTACCTCTATAACTGTACTGTTGTCACTGATGAAATAGACACTGAGGACCTCTATAACTGTACTGTTGTTACTGATGAAATAGACCGTGAGTACCTCTATAACTGTACTATTGTCAATGATGAAATAGACACTGAGTACCTCTATAACTGTACTGTTGTCACTGATGAAATATACACTGGGTACCGTTATAACTGTACTGTTTTTACTGATGAAATAGACACTGAGGACCTCTATAACTGTACTGTTGTCACTGATGAAATATACACTGGGTACCGTTATAACTGTACTGTTGTCACTGATGAAATAGACACTGGGTACCTCTATAACTGTACTGTTGTCAATGATGAAATAGACACTGGGTACCGTTATAACTGTACTGTTGTCACAGCAGTAAAATAGATACTGGTTACATATTCTTCTCATGCCCAACTTCTTACTCAAGAATAAAAACAGCTCAGGTAAATAATGACAAGAAATGCAATATGTTGGGTATTCACAAACATGCTGCAAACTCTGATCATGAAGGGTTGAAGACCCTGTGTTCTAGGGCAATGACATTTCTATTTGTTGATACAGAATGAATATCCTTAAAAGTTGGCAGCATAGAATGCACCTTGGCCCTGTATTCACGAAACCGTTCCCATCCTCAAGCATGGACTTTGTGCTCAAGCCAAATATCTTGTTCTGGCTATAAATTAACAAAAATCAATGTTATTTTGTCAATGATTTGGAAAAACAATGAGGAGACTTAAAGACAATTACTGTTTTTAATGTTTACAATTGATGTTTTGACCGTTGACACAATTTGAGTGAGTTACAAGAAAGGTGGTTTGAGCACAGAACCCATGCTTGAGCATGAGAACGGTTTTATAAATACGAGCCCTGCACTTGGACAACAAAGCTTAATAATCATACGCTACACTTTAGGTTATCAAATTGTATACCAAAACCTAAGTCTAACAGATGAACTTTTGTCTACATTAGTTTAATGACGGGCTCACTCTAATCATAAAAAAAGTATTTACGCATAATTAATGCTCTTATCTTTTACAATGTAACTTCCAGAGTGGTACTTATGGTAAATTCAGAACATGTTTAATACTGGACAAAATCAGTTTATATATAGGTTGCCAATTAAAAACAGATAGAACTTATTTATAAAAATTCAGAGTTTTGTCATTTCTGTTAACCTTTAAGTTATATAAAAACACTATCTTACATGTACATAGACACATTTAGGAACACAATAATTTGTAAAATATGAACACAACTGAGTGAAATACTTGAACATCCTGACTGAAAATTAAAGAGTGTGCTATAAATATAAATTGAAACTTTTTAAAAGGAATTTCATTTTAGTGAATTATCTGTATATAAATATCACTGAGCAACATATACAACATTCAACTAAGTAAAGCACACATACAATTTTTGTTACCGAGTTTAGAACAAACTTGTTTATATCAACTCTGTGATACTGAAGTCTAACTGATAACAGGTCTAAATCACGCCTTCTCTAGATTTTGCATGACATAAAAAAGATGCTCATTAATAATTGTATTCAATTCTTTCGAGATATTCATGAGGATTTTGAAATTTTCCTTATCAGCTACAACCCCTGACGGGGTAGCCATGACATCAGATAAGGTCTTGTGCACTTGGCTGATCTTTTGGAAGAGGGACACGTCCAGGGGCATGGGAACAACCTTACAGAGCTCCGTGAAGCTAGACAGCCAGTTATAGTACTGCTGACTACCAAAGTCAGGACTTGTCACATAGTCCAGTGACACCGACCCACCCTGCTGGCTCCCCCCAGAGGCGAGAGGCGACCCTAGTTCCTCAACATTCATTGGAGATGTCGTTAGGGTTTCATTCCTCTGATTGGACGGTGGTGTTGAAGCCCCCTCTGTTGGAGGGTCTGCCTCTTGATAATGCACTTCCACGATTTGTTGTTCTAAAGAATCAGGTGCGAGCTCTTCAATGATTTGAAGGTACTCCACTGGTACTTCTGCCTGGTCACTCGCATTCTGCAAGATGTCAGTCACATCTGTGATGGCAATTACCCGCTGATCTTTGTCATCCAAGGTTTGTCCTTCGTCAGTGACAATTTGCTGTATGTCACTATCACTGGACACAGTCCCTAGGTCCTGTATGATGATTCCTTCATGTGACGTTTCTAACCTCTGTTTGTCACCATACAATGTTTCCATGACAATAGTTTCCACAGGCTCCAACTGTTCCTGGGTCTGAGATGGTGTCTGCCCACTATCTTCTTCATTAAAGTCCTGAGAGGGCAGATTAATTTGAACATGTTGCACCATAGATGAATTCAGATCTTTGATAAGCTTCACAATTTTTTTCTGCTTTGTGAGAGCAACAGTACTACCGTTCTTGTCATTTTTATTTAACTCCGGCACCAGATTTGTACCATCTTTAAATATGAACTGTATATCACCGTTGTCAGCACGAACCACCGAAACCTCATCTTTCTCATTTGTGTGTTTACGACTGAGGTGAGCCTTGAGCTGTCCCGCCCGTTTGAATGAGTCACTACACAGCTGACATGTATACGGCTTCACTCCTACATGTTCCCGCTCGTGTCTCCTCTTACTGGACGGGTCGCTGAACTTGGCATGACACACTTCACACTCGTAAGGTCGCTGTCCTGTTAAATACAATATGGAAACTTGTCACCACCATACGGCACATTTCAGTTCAATGAAAAAATAATTGATTCAAATACCTTTTACATCTCAAAGACTTACAACATACATCAGTGCTGAATGGTAACAAAAAAGAGGAAAACAGAAAATGTAAATGCTTGAAATAAGTATCAAAACTAATCAAACGTCCTGAGATTTATAAATGACTTTTGTTTTTTTAACAACAGCATTAAAATCAGTGAAATTTTATTGTGAGAATTTGGCAACATCTAGCAATTACACCTCTTGCTTATGGTTAAAAAGTAACATATTTCTAATTTACATAGAATAATGAATACCTACCAGTGTGGATGATTTTGTGACGAGTAACATCAGACTGGTGAGCAAACGCTTTCCCACACTCATTACACTTGAATGGCTTTTCACCTACAGAAATAGATAACAAATAAGATGTGATTTCTAACACAAGCTGAAGTATTTGACACATTAAACATTAGTGTTACAGTAGTTCAGATTGGTTTTACACTATAACTATGAAATTAAGGAACTTTTTATTAGTAGTTATACTTTTCCATCAGCTGAATGTACATTTGTATAACAAGCACAGAGTAGTATACTTATAGATGGATTGAAACCCTACTTTGCACTCAACTGTTTGATAGAAAGACTATGGAGATCATTTTCCTAAAACACATGCCAGGCCAACATCATCCTGCCATTTTTTATGCTGAATACAAAATTACTGAAATTTCAAACAGATAAATTAATACTGAATTTTTGCAAAGGAAGATAACACACATCTGAATGTATATTTTTGTTTCAAGGGAAGTGACTCCATCAAACAATTTCTGCATTACAAATTGAAACGGAAAGTAATTTGTTGGCCCGGATGTTAGCATGTGTACAGTGGAGATGAATAAAGCAATATTGACAGGTAATTCTTGTTGTGATGCACTTAAAAGGTATGTAACATGCAAACACTATGATATTATGATTGAAGTAATTCTATTGTGTTTCAATACACTTCAAAATCCCAGCCGAAATGGCTTTATGCTAACCAACAGCACTGAGTTACTTCATGCTGTATTCCGTCTTTGCGTATTGCAGAATTATCTTCTCTTGGGAGCAGGGATTGATTGTTACGTCACTTGTTTGTGAGAGTAACGTCATCAATTTTTGAGAAAAAGACGTAATTTTCTCACACAAACCAATGACGTAACAATCAATACCTGCTCCCAAGGGAAGATAACCCTGCAATACGCAAAGACAGTATAGTTCAGGTCGTTTTTCAGACCTGATTGACCCAGAAATGTGTCGTTTTACTGACCTGATTGACCCAGAAATGTGTCGTTTTACAGACCTGATTGACCCAGAAATGTGTCGTTTTTCAGACCTGATTGACCCTGAAATGTGTCGTTTCAAATGCACTACTTTTAGTGCCTTGGAGCCAAAAGATTATTGTTGTATGAATTTTCATGAAATATTACTTTTTTTACTACCTGTGCAAGTCTTTCAAGTTTTCCTTACCTGTGTGGGTTTTCATGTGAGATTTGAGGTACATGGTGGTGGAGAACCTTTTGCCGCAGACCTGACAACTGTAAGGTAGGTCTGAAGAGTGAGTGACCATGTGTCGCCGTAGGCAACTGACCTGGCGGAAGTTCTTTAGACATACAGTACACTGGTGTGGACGAGCATCGGTGTGTCGACACATGTGTTCTTGTAGACTAACACTGCTGGCAAACTTCTTACTACAGAACGTGCACTGGAACGACTTAATTCCTGTAGATTTACAGAATGACATGCCATGTTAAACATTGGAAATTGACCCTGTAAGCCTTCTTATCAATATCAATAACAGAAGGTTTAATTGGCTATTACAGTTATTCACATCACATGGATTTCAACCAAAAAGAAAGATAAAAATAATGCAGTCAGTACTTTGAAAGGCAGGCTTATACCAAATTTGATCAATTTTTAATTACCTTTTTGAGAAGAAACTGTTAAAAGAAAGGTGAACAAAGTGACTTATATAAGGATTCAAAACCTAACTTTATATAACAGGAGCCTGTTCAATACATATGGACTGACAATGCAAACTGTCATATCATCTACATTACGTACCCATGTGTGCTAGCTTGTGTCGTCTCAAAGTCTCGTTACTCCTGAAGAACTTGCTACAGTTCGGGAAATCACACGAGAATGGTTTCATTCCAGCATGTATTAACATGTGGGTCTTCATGTTGCCTGCAGAAAGAAAACAAATCCTTAAAAATATGTATAATATTGGCAGAAAACAATTAGTAAACACATATTTCTTCAAAACATTTATCAAAATTATCTGTAACTAATTGTAAAGCCAGTTTAATGTTTTCTTTGGAATTTACCTCACATTTTCCATTTAGTTGTATTATTATGTTATCATTTGATTTATAAAAAATATCTTTTTTCTTGATATAATTGACATATCAACATAAATCTGATTTAGGTACCTTTAGAGGAGAAGACCTTATTACATGTTGGACATTTTGAATCCTGTATACGGGAACTTCGCATTCGTGTACTGAAGATACTTTGAGTGGTCGCGTTGACTTTCTCCACTACTGCTGTCTTAGGCTGGTCTGTCTGTCCGTCCCCCTTCCCACCCTCTGGACGCTGCAAGGAGACGTCTGTCTGACTGTCTGCTTTCCCTCCTTCTGGATGTTGTAATGAGTTGTCTGCAGTAATATTCTGTTCTGATGCCTCTGCAGCAATCTTGATCTCTGCCTCTGCGGTTGTCTCCCCCTCATTATCAATCTGGTCCGAGCTAGACATTGGCTCTGACTCACTGGTTGTAATAACTGGATGGCCCGTCAAAGATTCAACCTCCATCACTTCAACAGCTGGGGGGTTTACTGGAGAATTATGTGATAAAGGTTCTGTTACCATGGATATATACCACCAGGTAAATAGATATAATCAAGTAAAAACATTAATATCAAATGGTGGTAATCACCATAAAAGTGAAGATGTATGTACATTAACATGGTCAGAAGATTTTACAAAGAATATTTCAAAATTTCTCGACTCAAAGTATAAATATAAATTTCCAAATACCTGATTTAGACTTGCAGGATATTTACTACCTAAATACATACATATGTACTAGTGTAGAACATGAAATGTGTAACAAAATGTGCATTCACTTCTTGTTTAATTAGGTGTATTTTCTAAATGAGATTTGAAATTTACAATGATACATGAAGCATAAATTATTAATTTATCAATAATTACCCCTTAGTGGTTAAACAAATGGTAAAGATTGAAGTTAATGTCTAATTTCAGAAGTTGTGATTCACATAGAACAACATGTATTCAAATAAAATGTATTTACCTTTTGTGTGAATTTCATACAAATGAGGATATTTCCGGGGTCTTCCTGTAACATAAACCATAAAGGATTATTGAACAAATAAAAACATGGAGATCATTTACAAATATAACATTTTTAACATACCTATCAATATTGTTCCATGATTTTGGAATATCATCTAATTCGGGTAAATTTATGACAAAAAGTAATAACTCTCTATTGAGCTTTTATTTTGAGCATCAAGTCTTCATTAGCATGTTAAAGTCATGGTCAAGAGTTGATTGTATAATTGTATTATTATCTTTTTTATTTTTTTCAAATTTCTACTGTACTGATAACCAGCTTATAATTATAATTATCATCCCATTTTCAGACTATGAAATTATTATTCCCACTAATTTGCCCATCAAACTTAGAGAAAATATGAAATCCTTATCAACGTACATGTAGTATATTAACTTACCCCGTTTGGCCTTCAGCGAGTAAGTGTGGATCCTCTTACTGTCTGGATGGGCCGACATTTCTGGGGAGAAGTCTTCATCGTCATCAACAACTTTATCCTCGCCCACGGTGTCAGGATTTCTGTAATCTCTGTTAAAATAAAACCATACATTTTACTCTTTCTTTTTTAAAAGCTTTATAACAGAACATTTTCTTAAATCATGGCCAGATCAGCTCTAGTAAATTAACTGTAATTTCAGGTTTATAGGTTATGATAAGTACCATTTAATGGGAGATCCAATTGCATAACTAAGTTATCTTGATCAGTCCAAATTAACACTTCACTCAGAGAAAATGTCCTTAAATGATATAATGTATTTAAGTTCAAAACTTACCTTTAAATTAAATTAAATTCCTGATTATTAGCATCAGGAAAGCAACTTTGCTGGCTATGTCACTTTTCAATTAAGGATTAACAAGGTTCCCCATTTAATAAGAACATACCTGTACTTTGACGGAATGACCCGTCGCCTAGCTGGCAACCTTCCTGATCTCCTTACGGGGCGATTGTCTTCAATAACGGCCTTTCCTTCATCTACTTCCTTTTTTATGGTCTTCTTTGAATTCTCTGCATTGTTTTTCTTATCCTCTATCACAGACTGGATAAAGATTTGGTTGTCCTGACCTTGAAGAAGAGATGTCCCAGTTTTTGGAAAGACCTGTATGACCCCTGACCCTATATTTTGGCTCAGGTCTGTCTGCTGTATTTCTATGATCTGTATTTCCTGGTTGTTGACATCCTGTATTGGAATGACCTGTATGACCTGATCCGATGACCCATTTTCCATGGCAACAGCAGACTCCAATAGAGCCATGGTCTCGACTTGAACAGTGTCATTTGTTTCCCCTTCCGTTTCCGTAGTTAGGAAAACAACAGTAGACTCAACAAGGTTATCCACAGCATTTTGAATTTCAGACCCAGTTGTTGTCGCTGCTTGATAAAAGAGATGAAAGTGAGTTAAAGTACAGCTGTTCATCTGCATTAAACTTGAATAATACTTGAAAGAAGACCACAATCAAAATTAGAAGTGTTAGGTTACCTGAAATCAATACACCATTTTTCCTCTTAATTTGTAACCTAATACAGCAACATCATTGACACCCCATGACTACATTAGTCGAATACCGATATCACCCGGTGGTTTTTCTACTTCCATTCCACAGGGTCCTGTGCCTTAATTGTGACTGGGAAAATATCACATGCAAAAAGACCCTTGATTTTGGAAAATAAGGTGTATTTGGGAAAATATCACATGCAAAAAAAAACTTGATTTTGGAAAATAAGGTGAATTTTGCATTGATTTTTAGGAAATTACTATAAATTGTTTACGGGAAGGGCCTTCAAAAGGCCAAAATGTACCCTTAAAATAACTTTCACCAGGACACTTTAACAAGATTCCTGAATTTAAAGACCAAATAATGTGATAACTCTAGAATTCCAGATTGTTGTGTTTTGCATTTATTTGTTATTAGAAATGATGTGCAAATGTTCAAAGATAGATTAGCTGCGTTAAACTTAGCTTTCCGACGACGAGAGATTTTTTTATATATATTGCGTTGGCCGGGTATTTATATTAGTACTTAAGGTAGATATGAGGTAACTTTGAGGCCTAAATATTTAATAGAATGTGTTACAATATTGTGGACTTCCTAACCTACTGACTAATCAAAGCTCAGACAACTCACATAGTATGAGTGACATTTGCTGAATACCTTAGTTTCTTAAAAACTGAAAACTATGGTAATTGTACTGAAAGAAATAGGAAGGAAATAGTGTTTGTTTGCCAGCTGTGTTCTAAAGATTTTCATTGTCGATTTGTGTTTGTTGTAATCTGAGGGACCCGTTAAACTCATGTAAATGATAGGAGAGGTCCCTACTGAAGCTATTTCACTACTCTAATTTAAAGCTTGACAAGCCGCTATATACTCGGCATTACGTACTCCTACAGTTTGGGAACTCGTTTGTGGTTAATATTAAAAATCTTGTACGACGTGTCTTTTTTGCACCGACAACATATTTTATGTATGATAAGTCCCATGTTCATTTTAATGCCCCACCTTAAATGTGTGTCTATCATATGGTTATTGGACTGGAAAACTAAATGACATGACAACAGCGTAAAGCGAAAGTAGACTATCTTTCAGCCCCCTTACATCCTTCACAAGATCAGAGGAAATCTCAGAGCATGGGGCCTCTCATATGATTGACAAATATCGTTTCCTTCTTTCTTACTCGCATTTTTACAGTATCTTCATAGCAAAATGTCATTAATGAAGTAGTTCTTAATGTATTTGTGCGTTTTAGTTTGAAAGTTTATCATACAAACATCAAAATCGGTATTATATTACCTGCCGGAACGGCGCAAGCGGCAGCCATTTTGGTTTTGCCTAAGGAACCTCTAGGTGCCCGGATAATACCAACCGCACAAGGGGAGGTAAGATTAATTTCGCGGCAAATTCGAATAAACACACATGGCTGATAACCTAGGGTACATTTGCGTATCCGGTTAATACGGCTGAACCAGTTGAACCTGTAAAAAAACGACAGGCACATATCTGAGGTACATTCGCGTTACCGGTTCAACCGTTTAGGTTCACGGTTGAACCTGTAAAGAAAACGACAGGCACAGATGTGGACCGAGGCTGACCTCAGGAAAATTACTGTCTGGATTTGGATAAATAGGGGATTAATCCTCTTTTGTTTATATATTAGTAGAGTCTCCAGTCAGGTCAGTGGTGAAGGCTCAACGGACTGTCTACCTAGTCGTATTGTTCTAATGTCACGGTGTGGTGATCACCCTTCCGTTGAGAGAGGATAAAACCATGTGTTGGAATTAGGTATATATGTTAATTGTTATTTCAAAGGTAGAGTCCATTTCATGATCGATAAACCTGTATTTTCACCTGTGGTTTCATGTACACACGATCACCAGGAGTGATTTATTATACCTATTAAAAAATGTAAATTTCAAAAATGTCAAAGACAATCAAGCATCCACCTTAGCATCACGTTATCAGGTGAATAATAACCAATGTTAGCATAAAAGCCTGGCATGTATATATATATTCTTTTTAACAGGTGTTGCTCTTGTACATACAAATTCACAATAAAAGACAAACAGTCAAATCATAATTCATATTTATGACAAAATAAATCAATATTTAATTGCCAAAATGCTCGCCTAAACTACATGCACATGAAAGCCATGAAACCTACATTTTTACCATTGTTTCAGAGAGTTTGTTAACACTCGCTCCGCTCGGCCATCATAAAATATAAATACTCTATGTTATAAAATATAACCTGGAATAATACCGCAAACTCAGAAAACTTTTCTATGCCTTATTCGATCTGTTTGACAATGGTAATAATGTCCGATAAATTCTAGCTTTCTACGCTTGGAAGTGCTTGAACAAGTGTAGTAATACATCTTCAGAAGAAAAAAAATCGCTCTGCTCGGCAGGGAAATTATAATTGTCACAATCTCAGAAATAATGAAGTTCTATATATTGTTTGGTGCCAGAAAGTAGTATACATGTACAACCGACATGACAATTATAATTTATTAGTTTTTTTGAGTCTTTTTCTGAGTTTAAAATTTTGGGCAACACCCAAAATTAATTCCTGGGTCCCCCCTGCTTGATACATTGTTATTTATTCTCCGAAACTGCATTTTTAGCTCTGCTTATAGAACGGTCCAATTGCGTTCGTTTATCGTGGACCATTTCTGCGCCACACGTACCGTTTCAACCGGGATACGCGAATGTAACGTAAAACCAATCTATTTTGCGTAACATATAAAGCCTCAACTCAAAACCGCTTTTGTGTAAATTTCAATTAATGTCGTTCCCCTTTCATTTTTGATAGTGCATATAGATACTTCATACAGAGACGTATATAAAGCCAACTTTTGTAAAAAAAAATAAAAAATAATAATCTTAGTTTGATGGAACATATCCTTATGATAGAGGGCATTGGAGTCGGGTATCGCACGTGCTGGGTGTGTGGTATGTGACTGATGGGTCATACAGCGATAGTCGCACATGTACAGACAGTACACATGTTTTTGTTATTCATGGAGAAATGTACACCTTATTTTCGAATTTCGTAATGAATTGACGGAATAGTTTTAATAGTTTTATGTGAATTCGTGATGTAAGTATGGGAATGTGAGAAATTTGAGCAAGTTTGAAGCGTAAATACTGTCGGCGATAATACGCTCCAAACAATAAATAATTAAATTGTTATTTTGATGTTGTTTTGGTTTATGTCGGAGGGTGTGGTATTGGAGGGAAATGTCTTGTTCTAGGAAATGAAGAACACTTCTTCTTCAGGTGTGGCTATAATGCACAGCTGAGAAAGGGCTATTTAAGTAAATGTATTCAAAACTATTATATACTATACATAAATACTTTAACACATATTTTATTTTCTGACAATATGCAACTTATACTTGTTTCGTGCTTATACGTGAAATAGTCACTTGAACTGCGGAGTGTGGGCCTTGCTTCTGTGTAAGTTTATATGTTGTTCACTATTGCAGTTTCTTTGTAAATTTGTTGTTTTGTTATTTGCCTTCAAGTTACTCTGTATCTATAAATGAGCAATAAGATTATTGAATTGGATTGAATTGAAATGATATGATACGTCTCTGCTTCATATCAGCTAAACCACTTTACCTTACCTGCCGATCCATATCGATATCATTCACATGTAATATACCTTTCTTCAGCCAACTTTTGCATTCCCACCATCATTTTATTTACCTGCCAGTGACATATGTATACACCCCCCCCCCCCCCCCAAAAAAACCCCACCCAACACAACACAACAACCCCACTTCGTAAATAGAAGTCAGTGCGGTGTCCAGGTAAAATATCTATTATAGAAAAAAATCCATATCAACACATATTGCAGACGAAATTACAATTAGAAATAAAAAAAAAAAAAAAAGATAGGAAAAAAGTTAACACCACAATCAAAGGACAACCCCTATGTCGAACATATTACTACTACACTAAATATCTACTAGATCGTAGATAAAGGCACGCATCCATTGGCTTGGCGTCTCGGAGTATAATGCATAAGGTTTGATGGTGTTTGCTGAATACTGTCTCAGATAGGAACACATACTATACTGTAAAAGAAGCTACGTGGTATAGATATATGAACTCGACACATCATTATTGATTGCATGTACAAAAGCGACGAAATGCTGCTAACTAAAAGCTAATGTTGGTTCGATATTCTACGCTGAAAAGGACATTGAACATTGATGGGCGACATGTGTTTTCATTAACAGCTATGACATGCGACACATTTTCTTAACTTTTTTTTAAACACATTTTAAAACTGTATTTTAATACCTATCAAATGCTATGGATGACTGGTACTTTGCTGACGTGGAAGATACTTGTTGTTCAGAAGCTGAACAGTCAAATAAGTGCTAATTATCAGGTACATGTACAACTGAGGAAGTAGTTAAGTATTATTAAATTTGACTGGTCACAGCTTGTTGAAAATAAATAAAGAGGGGATGCAATGAACAGACAAAAACATGACAATATACATCATAGCCATGTATAGAAAATAAAATATAATTGTACAAAATAAATACTCTGTATATATATTAATTACACCCCCCCCCCCCCTTAGACAGTAAACCCTCTCCCAGTTCCTGTTGTTATGGTGTCGTCTTGTTCTAGTGTCTGCTCTGTTCGTGGTGTTGTTCTAGGGTCTGCTGTGTTCTTGGTGTTGTTCTATTGTCTGCTGTGTTCGTGGTATCGTTATTGTGTCTGCTCTGTTCGTAGTGTTGTTCTAGTGTCTGCTCTGTTCTTTGTGTTGTTCTAGTGTCCGCTCTGTTCTTGGTGTTGTTCTAGTGTCTGCTTTGTTCGTGGTGTTGTTCTATTGTCTGCTGTGTTCGTGGTATTGTTATTGTGTCTGCTCTGTTCGTAGTGTTGTTCTAGTGTCCGCTCTGTTCTTGGTGTTGTTCTAGTGTCTGCTTTGTTCGTGGTGTTGTTCTAGTGTCCGCTTTGTTCTTGGTGTTGTTCTAATGTCCGCTTTGTTCTTGGTGTTGTTCTAGTGTCTGCTTTGTTCGTGGTATCGTTATTGTGTCTGCTTTGTTCGTGGTGTTGTTCTAGTGTCCGCTCTGTTCTTGGTGTTGTTCTATTGTCTGCTGTTTGTGGTATTGTTATAGTGTCTGCTCTGTTCGTGGTATCGTTATTGTGTCTGCTTTGTTCGTGGTATTGTTCTAGTGTCCGCTCTGTTCTTGGTGTTGTTCTAGTGTCCGCTCTGTTCGTGGTCTTGTTCTAGTGTCTGCTTTGTTCGTGGTGTTGTTCTAATGTCCGCTCTGTTCTTGGTGTTGTTCTAGTGTCCGCTCTGTTCTTGGTGTTGTTCTAGTGTCCGCTCTGTTCGTGGTGTTGTTCTAGTGTCCGCTTTGTTCTTGGTCTTGTTATAGTGTCCGCTCTGTTCTTGGTGTTGTTCTAATGTCCGCTCTGTTCTTGGTTTTGTTCTAGTGTCCGCTCTGTTCTTGGTCTTGTTCTAGTGTCCGCTTTGTTCTTGGTCTTGTTCTAGTGTCTGCTCTGTTCGTGGTGTTGTTCTAGTGTCTGCTTTGTTCGTGGAGTTGTTCTAGTGTCCGCTCTGTTCGTGATGTTGGTCTAGTGTCTGCTTTGTTCGTGGTGTTGTTCTAGTGTCTGGTCTGTTCTTGGTGTTGTTCTAGTGTCCGCTCTGTTCTTGGTCTTGTTCTAGTGTCCGCTCTGTTCTTGGTCTTGTTCTAGTGTCTGCTCTGTTCGTGGTGTTGTTCTAGTGTCTGCTCTGTTCTTGGTGTTGTTCTAGTGTCCGCTTTGTTCTTGGTCTTGTTCTAGTGTCTGCTCTGTTCGTGATGTTGTTCTAGTGTCTGCTTTGTTCGTGGTGTTGTTCTAGTGTCCGCTCTGTTCGTGATGTTGTTATAGTGTTTGCTCTATTCGTGGTGTTGTTCAAGTGTCTGCTCTGTTCGTGGTGTTGTTTTAGTGTCTACTCTGTTCGTGATATTCTAGTGTCTGCTTTGCACGTGGTGTTGTTATAGTGTCTGATCTGTTAGTGGTGTTGTTCTATTGTCTGCTGGTTTGTGGTATTGTTCAAGTGTCTGCTTTGTTCGTGATGTTGTTATAGTGTCTGCTCTGTTCGTGGTGTTGTTCTAGTGTCTGCTTTGTTCTTGGGGTTGTTCTAGTGTCTGCTCTGTACGTTATGTTGTTTTAGTGTCTGCTCTGTTCGTGGTGTTGTAAAAGTGTCTGCTGTGTTCGTGGTGTTGTGATAGTGTCTGCTGTTTGTGGTATTGTTCTAGTGTCTGTTTTGTACGTGGTGTTGTTATAGTGTCTGATCTGTTCGTGGTGTTGTAGTGTCTGCTGTGTTCGTGGTGTTGTTCTAGTGTCTGATCTGTTCGTGGTGTTGTTCTAGTGTCCGCTCTGTTCTTGGTCTTGTTCTAGTGTCCGCTCTGTTCTTGGTGTTGTTCTTATGTCCGCTCTGTTCTTGGTGTTGTTCTAGTGTCCGCTCTGTTCTTAGTGTTGTTCTAGTGTCTGCTGTTTGTGGTATTGTTATAGTGTCTGTTCTGTTCGTGGTATCGTTATAGTGTCTGTTCTGGTCATGGTATCGTTATAGTGTCTGGTCTGTTCATCGTATCGTTATACTGTGTCTTTTCTGTTCATGGTATCGTTATTGTGTCTGCTCTGTTCGTGATGTTGTTATAGTGTCTGCTCTGTTCGTGGTGTTGTTCTAGTGTCCGCTTTGTTCTTGGTCTTGTTATAGTGTCCGCTCTGTTCTTGGTGTTGCTCTTATGTCCGCTCTGTTCTTGGTGTTGTTCTTATGTCCGCTCTGTTCTTGGTGTTGCTCTAGTGTCCGCTCTGTTCTTGGTGTTATTCTATTGTCTGCTGTTTGTGGTATTGTTATTGTGTCTGCTCTGTTCGTAGTGTTGTTCTAGTGTCTGCTGTTTGTGGGATTGTTATAGTGTCTGTTCTGTTCTGTTCATGGTATCGCGTGGTGTTGTTATAGTGTCTGTTCTGTTCCTGGTATCGCGTGGTGTTGTTATAGTGTCTGATCTGTTCGTGGTATCGTTATATTGTCTGTTCATGGTATCGTTATTGTGTCTGCTCTGTTCCTGGTATCGTTATAGTGTCTGTGCCGTTCATGGTATCGTTATAGTGTTTGTTCTGTTCCTGGTATCGTTATAGTGTTTGTTTTGTTCATGGTATCGTTATCGTGTCTGTTCATGGTATCGTTATTGTGTCTGCTCTGTTCCTGGTATCGTTATAGTGTTTGTTTTGTTCATGGTATCGTTATAGTGGCTGTTCATGGTATCATTATAGTTTCGGCTCTGTTCCTGGTATCGTTATAGTGTCTGTGCTGTTCATAGTGTCCGCTCTGTTCTTGGTCTTGTTCTAGTGTCCGCTCTGTTCTTCGTGTTGTTCTAGTGTCTGCTGTTTGTGGGATTGTTATAGTGTCTGTTCTGTTCGTGGTATCTTTCTAGTGTCTGTTCTGTTAATCGTATCGTTATACTGTGTCTTTTCTGTTCATGGTATCGTTATAGTATCTTTTCCTCTTTTCGTGGTGTTGTTCAAGTGTCCGCTCTGTTCTTGGTGTCGTTCTAGTGTCCGCTCTGTTCTTGGTCTTGTTCTAGTGTCCGCTCTGTTTTTAGTGTTGTTCTAGTGTCTGCTCTGTAGGTTATGTTGTTTTAGTGTCTACTCTGTTCGTGATATTCTAGTGTCTGCTTTGCACGTGGTGTTGTTATAGTGTCTGTTCTGTTCGTAGTATCGTTATAGTGTCTGTTCATGGGATGGTTATAGTGTCTGCTCTGTTCGTGGGATCGTTATAGTGTCTGTTCATGGGATGGTTATAGTGTCTGCTCTGTTCCTGGGATCGTTATAGTGTTTGTTCTGTTCATGGTTTCGTTATAGTGTTTGTTCTGTTCATGGTATCGTTATAGTTTCTGTTCATGGTATTGGTATCGTTATAGTGTCTGCTCTTTTCGTGGTATCGTTATGTGTTTGCTCTATTCGTGGTGTTGTTCAAGTGTCCGCTCTGTTCTTGGTCTTGTTCTAGTGTCCGCTCTGTTCGTGATGTTGTTCTAGTGTCTGCTTTGCACGTGGTGTTGTTATAGTGTCTGTTCTGTTCCTGGTATCGTTATAGTGTCTGTGCTGTTCATGGTATCGTTATAGTTTCTGTTCATGGTATCGTTATAGTGTCTGTTCATGGTATCGTTATAGTGTCTGCTCTGTTCCTGGTATCGTTATAGTGTTTGTTCTGTTCATGGTATCGTTATAGTGTCTGTTCTGTTCGTGGTATTGTTATAGTGTTTGTTTTGTTAATGGTATCGTTATAGTGTCAGTTCTGTTCATGAAATCGTTATAGTGTCTGCTCATGGTATCGTTATAGTGGCTGTTCTGTTCATGGTATCGCTTTAGTGTCTGCTCTGTTCGTGATGTTGTTATAGTGTCTGCTCTGTTCTTGGTGTTGTTCAAGTGTCTGCTTTGCACGTGGTGTTGTTATAGTGTCTAATCTGTTCGTGGTGTTGTAGTGTCTGCTGTGTTCGGGGTGTTGTTCTAGTGTCTGCTGTTTGTGGTATTGTTCTAGTGTCTGTTTTGTACGTGGTGTTGTTATAGTGTCTAATCTGTTCGTGGTGTTGTAGTGTCTGCTGTGTTCGGGGTGTTGTTCTAGTGTCTGATCTGTTCGTGGTCTTGTTCTAGTGTCTACTCTATTCGTGATGTTGTTCTAGTGTCTGCTGTTTGTGGTATTGTTATAGTGTCAGGTCTGTTCGTGGTATCGTTAAAGTGTTTGTTTTGTTCATGGTATCGTTATCGTGTCTGTTCTGTTCGTGGGATTGTTATAGTGTCTGTTCATGGGATCGTTATAGTGTCTGCTCTTTTCGTGGTATCGTTATGTGTTTGCTCTATTCGTGGTGTTGTTCAAGTGTCTGCTTTGCACGTGGTGTTGTTATAGTGTCTGCTCTGTTTGTGGTATCGTTATAGTGTTTGGTTTGTTCATGGTATCGTTATAGAATCTGTTCATGGTATCGTTAGAGTGTCTGGTCTGGTCATAGTATCGTTATAGTGCCTGTTCTGTTCATGGTGTCGTTATAGTGTCTGCTCTATTCGTGGGATTGTTATAGTGTCTGTTCATGGGATCGTTATAGTGTCTGTTCATGGTATCGTTATAGGGTCTGATCTGTTCATGGTATCGCTACAGTGTCTGCTCTGTTCGTGGGATCGTTATAGTTTCTGTTCATGGTATCGTTATCGTGTCTGTTCTGTTCGTGGCATCGTTATAGTGTCTGGTCTTTTCCTGGTATTGTTATAGTGTTTGTTTTGTTAATGGTATCGTTATAGTGTCAGTTCTGTTCATGAAATCGTTATAGTGTCTGCTCTATTCATAGTATCGTTATAGTGTCTGTTTTGTCCATGGTATCGTTATAGTGCCTGTTCTGTTCATGGTGTCGTTATAGTGTCTGCTCTGGTCATAGTATCGTTATACTGTGCCTGTTCTGTTCGTGGTATGTGTCCGCTCTGTTCTTGGTGTTGTTCTTGTGTCTGCTTTGTTCGTGGTGTTGTTTTTGTGTCTGCTTTGTTCGTGGTGTTGTTTTTGTGTCTGCTTTGTTCGTGGTGTTGTTCTATTGTCCGCTCTGTTCTTGGTGTTGTTCAAGTGTCTGCTTTGCACGTGGTGTTGTTATAGTGTCTGATCTGTTAGTGGTGTTGTTCTATTGTCTGCTGTGTTCGTGGTATCGTTATTGTGTCTGTTCTTTTGCACGTGGTGTTGTTATAGTGTCTAATCTGTTCGTGGTGTTGTAGTGTCTGCTGTGTTCGGGGTGTTGTTCTAGTGTCTGCTCTGTACGTTATGTTGTTTTAGTGTCTGCTCTGTTCATATTATCGTTATAGTGTCTGTTCGTGGTATCGTTATATTGTCTGTTCGTGGTATCGTTAAAGTGTTTGTTTTGTTCATGGTATCGTTATAGAATCTGTTCATGGTATCGTTAGAGTGTCTGGTCTGGTCATAGAATCGGTATACTGGGTCTGTTCTGTTCGTGGTAGCGTTATAGTGTTTGTTTTGTTCATGGTATCGTTATAGTGTTTTTTTTGTTCATGGTATCGTTATAGTATCTGTTCATGGGATCATTATAGTGTCTGCTCAGTTCGTGGTATCGTTATAGAGTCTGTTCTGTTCGTGGTATCTTTATAGAGTGTCTGCTTTGTTCGTGGTGTTGTTCTATTGTCCGCTCTGTTCTTGGTCTTGTTCTAGTGTCCGCTTTGTTCTTGGTGTTGTTCTAATGTGTCTGCTCTGTTCGTAGTGTTGTTCTAGTGTCTGCTCTGTTCTTAGTATCGTTATAGTGTCTGTTCTGTTCGTGGTATCGTTATAGTGTCTGCTCTGTTCATAGTATCGTTATAGTGTCTGTTCTGTTCATGGTATCGTTATAGTGTCTGTTCTGTTCATGATATCGTTATAGTGTCTGTTCTGTTCGTGGTATCGTTATAGTGTCTGGTCTGTTCATAGTATCGTTATACTGTGTCTGTTCTGTTCGTGGTATCGTTATAGTGGCAGGTCTCTTCGTAGTGATGTTATAATGTCCACTCTGTTCGTGATGTTGTTACAGTGTCTGCTTTGTACGTGGTGCTGCTATTATGTTTGCTGTGTGCGTGGTTTAGTTGTTGTAGTACCTACACTCTTTTGTGTCAGTGCCTTCTCCGTTTTTATTGTTTAGTTACTCCTGTGTCGATGCGGTATTTTTGAGTTTATAAATGAGAACTTCACATGCTGTTTAAATGGCTTCATTTCTATAGACAAATAGATTTGTATTTGTAGACTATCACTTTTTGATTATATAGGGATAGCTATAGGTTTCCATAGAAAAAATACACATTGCTTACATTCAAAGCAAACAACGGCTTACAGCAGATTCGATTTTAAAAGAAGATATTACGTATAGCTTTTGTTTTACTTGGTTGGTTTGTTCTCTAGTTATTGTTTGGGAATTTATATGCTTGTTTTATAAAGAAAACATAACTTAAGTTTCATAAACAAAAGTATTTGTATTGATTAACTGTTTTTATCAACAAGTTGATGATCTTTCATTGATGTGTTCAACGAACAATGACTAATATAGAAATTTACATAAGTTACTAGACTGTTTCCAGTTTCTCATCACATACCTATTTCAGAGGTTACATCAACATATAAAAAATATGGTTTAAACAATGCATTATCGAACAACCAACTAGCATAACTCACCAGTCCAACATCAGCAGAATGTATCATCACTTAGTGATACTATTGTGACAGTTATAGGTTTCGTAAATAGCAAGCTTAAGTATAGGGGTGTTCCAGTTGACTATATCAAACATTTTCTATCGACGTAATAATCCTATGTTTATGGTAAAAACATATGTTAACGCACTGAATACAGTTAATGTTCATGTATAGTGTTTGCAAACTTCTTTGTTAAACTCTCCTGCTGTCAGATATAAATATGAAGCATTTTATTCGCTCTCTCTAGCAAGTCAGTATAACATGGCCTTTGACAATCTCGTAATGTTAACGTTTTGTGATATTTTAGTTGCTCGCAGCTGTCAGTACAAATGTTTATCAGATATATGTTTCTAAGAACTCCTCACATTAATTCTCCATTTTCAGTATTTCTGTCTCGATTAAAAAGAGAATGGCATAAATACATTGTTTTCGTGGTAACAGAAAACTATTAGAACCCTTATGTGGTGAAATATAATGATAAGTATCGAATCTACGAATTAAATTAATATAAATGATAGAATTTATGACGTACACTTTATAGCTCAAATATGAAACCCACTCCTTCTTTCAAATTTAGCTAATGTAATACTTGCTTGCTATGACTAGTAAATACTTTGCGTACTTTATCAGATTTAACAGGAACAATCGCGAGGAGTGCCACATGTGGTTACATGAAATGATTTCCATTCGGAAACACTTGATTTCGCCTCCGATTGTTGTCGAGGTTTTTGCTGCCTTTCTTTTGCTGTCACCTCAGTTCTTGTCATAGTCTTTTTTAATCTTAAATTAATATTAACAGTGTATTTTTTTTACATTTTACTTTAACCAGATGTGTTTCAGATGTTCTTTTATTTATTACAGAAATGAAAAATATTCAAATTCATAATTTAGCTTGATTCATATAAGTTCTCCCTCGGGCAAAGCCATTGCCCAGATGGTATTTTCTGTAAACTTGTATAAATGGAGAGGTATCATTTTCTCCGTGTTACTGGATCTAACATTTATCAACATATCTATTATATGTCAATTATGAAGCGTGTCGTCTATTTTTTTAACCGCGTTGTACTGTTTCTCTATCTTGTTTATAAATCAGATATATTTAAAAAAAAGTTTGTAGAATATATTGTAATGTGACGGATTTAATTTGGAAATAGAGACAGCATGTCTATTGAATAATGATAATCCAATTAAACAATTATACTAATTCTTTGTTTCGAGACTACGACGGTGGTGTCGGAACAGGATATCCGAGAGTTTGAACGGTGACAGACTATATGACGTTTGATATTTTAAAAGAAAGAAAACCTGCGCTTTTATTCAAACATTTAAGAAGTTCTGTAATATATAGCAGAATATTACTTAAGCTCTTTTACTATACTTGAGATTTATTCGGTGTAAATCATCTTCAACCCTTACTACTGTAAGATAACTTCCTTTTTTTCATACCAGTTATTCAAATTCCAACTGTCGATATGTTTTCTGCATAACGATATGTACTCAAATTCCAATTGTAGATATTTGTTTCTTCCTAATGATACATATTCAAATTCCAAAAGCATATTTTTTTCATAATGATATGAAAAGTTATAGTAAAGTCACGTTCACCGGAAACGTTTATACACGAAATAACACTACACAACAACACTGCTCAACGGCATCACGTGAAGTGAATTTACAGTGACATAACATAATAATGAAGCCATTGACGATATCTACGTTTATATTTTACTTGGAATATTGTTAGTGTCAGTGCAAACATAAACATATATTATGATAATACTCGTTAGACAGTTACTCTAACATTTATAATAAGTCTTGGATTTACATGAATTCAAACAGTTTGCATGTTGTTTTATTCCCTAATGATTATGCTGTTTAGTCTTTCTAAAAGCATGTTGAGATATGTTTGCATTACACTTCACCGACTATTGTAAAACACATTTTGTTAAGTTAAACTAATGATGTTTTGGGGATTTTTGTTTTTGTTTTACTGACAGTTTGTTATAAACATTATATCTTCATATGTCAATAAGGACTGTCTCCATAATTTATTATAGCATGTCGCGTTCCAAATACATTTGCGTATGAAGCGAAACCCTTTTAATACATTAATATATTTTCAATTATAGAATTATAATATATCTGTCTAAACATGATATTATATCTCAACCCATTAGTGTTATCCTAACCTTTTATATACCATAATATTAACATATTATTTTCTAGAATTAACATCCATTATTTCTTAAACGTCACGATCTTACTTATCAAGAAACCGTTTTTGTTTTAGGCCTAATAAGCGCATGTTAATGTAAGAATAATAGATCGTCGCATAGCTAAAACAAACTATCTGGGATAGAGATATAATAAGGTACCAGCTTATTACTAATTAATACATTTAGTCTATTGTAACAGCTTCCGTGATGACATTGAGAAACACTAACGGACTAGAGTGATATGGGTATTTTATCTGATGATGACAGGGAGCGAACAAATGATACAGGCCATGTCCGCCTAATGGTCCCGCCTGCTGGGCTTCTGTGACATGACTATTCGTGTAATTTGCCAGCAATAAAACTATTGTTAACACTTGTCATTTTCACATACTCGACGTCCGGATCTTGTCACTGTCATCAGACACCTTCAATTTGTACGTGGTGAGCACAATAACTTATGACGAGTATCATTTAAACTGTTACTTTTATTGGGGACCAGTACATTATCGATCTAAACATTATATTGATCTATACATCACTTCGCACTATGACATTAATAACTTTAATTGCTCATATAATTTTCGTTTTTGAGAACATCGTCGGCCGACTGTGGTATATATTATACCTTATTAGTAGCTGGATCAGCGGACCATGTCGACATGGCGATGCAGCACGCGCAACAGCTTGTCGAACGACAAGTGACTAACTACACCAGTAGGGTAACATCTGGGACAAGTGGAGGTCGCTGGGCGGATAGTCAGCCTCTGAAGCAAGTGGTGGGAGCCGATCTCAGTCCTACGTCCTCAGCCTCATTTCCACTCGGGTGTCCCACCAGGCGCCACTCACTGGAACGGAGTCAGATGGCCAACTTTTACACACAGATTCACGTGTAGCCGGACAGATCAGCACAGATTTCATATCCAGACGCATCATGAATAAACTGATACAGAGCCCGGAAAGAGGTATGTAAGTTATGTAAAAATATTTTTTTTATGTTATTAATATAATCAAATAGAATCAGAATGTGTTTTATATTCATATATTTCACTTTGTGATATATATATATGTTGTAATGATGTACAAGTGAACCGTGTAACATATGTGCTATCAAATACATAAAATGTTATGAGGAAATCAATATTTGATGATTACTGAAATTGTGCATAATTAATTTATTAAGTTGTCATACATGATGCATATATTTCATTTAAATCCTACCTAAACCGTCCATTGTATTCGTATGGAGAGGCTAGTCTGGCCGCATGGGGAACGGCAACTTCATCATCCCCATCAGTTTTGGTAATTGTCCATTCTTTTCCGTTCGCCGCCATTATGGGGACATTTGACATTTCCTTCTAGCCCGATTAAAGATAAATACTTCACAAATTGTTTTAGAACAATGCGGATGGAATTCAAACCTTAACACATGTATTATAATATATCGGGCTTCACTTCAGGAACTGTTCTGACTATTCTATTTATACAGTTAGTTTTATTATGTAATTCTTTCTTTGTGGAAATCTTGATTATGTTAAAGTAGTTTTGAACATCAAATACTAAATAACAGAATTGTTTATCATTAATAGAAGGATGGAACAAAGTTTGTGGTCAGTTAACTTTGGGGTGAATAGAAGAACCATTACAATCTTGTTTACCAACGCTGGTAGATAACCTGGAATACAACATTTCAACACAGACAAACAGCGTAGTTATAAACAAAGCATCTGACCAGGTAGTATACCAGGCTTTTGATAATTTAGTTAACAGGTTGAAATACCATTGCAAAGCATTTTTCTAAGAGTAACCATCGTTTCTTGCCCTTTCTTTAAGATTGCAACCATCTTGCACCATATTCGATATCATGAAAAGTGATTTTAGTGGCTCGCTGTCAGCGTATGCACTGCTTATGCACATATTGTATTCAATTCTATCTAATCCTATATACCCTATATATAGTCTACTGAAGATGTAACAATGATAGTCAACCGAATACGCAATACAATGTATATTGATATCTAACCTGTGTAGTCTATCCTAAACGTAACGTTGATATCTACCCCGTTAGACGACTGATCATGTGATATTGATATCTTCCCCGTTATACTACTGATCATGTGATATTGATATGTACCCCGTTATACTACTGTTCATGTGATATTGATATCTACCCCCTTAGACGACTGATCATGTGATATTGATATGTACCCCGTTAGACGACTGATCATGTGATATTGATACCTACCCCGTTAGACGACTGATCATGTGATATTGCTATCTACCCCGTTAGACGACTGATCATGTGATATTGCTATCTACCCCGTTAGACGACTGATCATGTGATATTGATACCTACCCCGTTAGACGACTGATCATGTGATATTGCTATCTACCCCGTTAGACGACTGATCATGTGATATTGATATCTACCCCGTTAGACTACTGATCATGTGATATTGATATCTACCCCGTTATGCTACTGATCATGTGATATTGATATCTACCCCGTTAGACTACTGATCATGTGATATTGATATCTACCCCGTTATACTACGGATCATGTGATATTGATATCTACCCCGTTAGACGACTGATCATCTGATATTGATATCTACCCCGTTAGACGACTGATCACGTGATATTGATATCTACCCCGTTATACTACTTACCATGTGATATTGATATGTACCCCGTTAGACGACTGATCATGTGATATTGATATCTTCCCCGTTATACTACTGATCATGTGATATTGATATCTACCCCGTTATACTACTTACCATGTGATATTGATATCTACCCCGTTAGACGACTGATCATGTGATATTGATATCTTCCCCGTTATACTACTGATCATGTGATATTGATATCTGATATTAATATCTACCCCGTTATACTACTGATCATGTGATATTGATATCTACACCGTTAGACGACTGATCATGTGATATTGATACCTACCCCGTTAGACGACTGATCATGTGATATTGTTATCTCCCCGGTTAGACGACTGATCATGTGATATTGATAACTACTCCGTTAGACGACTGATCATGTGATATTGATATCTATCCCGTTATACTACTGATCATGTGATATTGATATCTGATATTGATATCTACCCCGTTATACTACCGATCATGTGATATTGATATCTACCCCGTTAGATGACTGAGCATGTGATATTGATATCTACCCCGTTAGACGACTGAGCATGTGATATTGATATCTACCCCGTTATACTACCGATCATGTGATATTGATATCTACCCCGTTAGATGACTGAGCATGTGATATTGATATCTACCCCGTTAGATGACTGAGCATGTGATATTGATATCTACCCCGTTATACTACTGATCACGTGATATTGATATCTACCCCGTTATACTACCGATCATGTGATATTGATATCTACCCCGTTATACTACCGATCATGTGATATTGATATCTACCCCGTTTGACGACTGATCATGTGATATTGATATCTATCCCGTTAGACGACTGATCATGTGATATTGTTATCTCCCCGGTTAGACGACTGATCATGTGATATTGATATCGACCCCGTTATACTACTGATGATGTGATATTGATATCTACCCCGTTATACTACTTACCATGTGATATTGATATCTACCCCGTTAGATGACTGAGCATGTGATATTGATATCTACCCCGTTAGACGACTGATAATGTGATATTGATATCTACCCCGTTAGACGACTGAGCATGTGATATTGATATCTACCCCGTTATACTACCGATCATGTGATATTGATATCTACCCCGTTTGACGACTGATCATGTGATATTGATATCTACCCCGTTAGACGACTGATCATGTGATATTGATACATTCACTCTGTGTGATTTTGTTTTTGTGTTTTGCATTTTTTACGACCAATCGACAATGTGAGTCGGTAGCCATTCACAAAAATTAATACATCAATAAAAACAATAAGTGTCAAAGAGTTAAACATACATCCCTAGCATCTGATGTTGATAGTTACCAGCACACGAATCCGAATTTCCGTCAATAAATAATATTAATTACTAATAGTAATATATTCCTTATTTTTTATTCCAATTTTGTTAGTAACTATTGACATAATGTTTGATTTCCTTTGATACCAGTTAAAGTCAGCGGATCTGTGGTTAACGTTTGATATTGACATCTAACATAACCACGTGTAAACTACCGGCCTCTGTTGAGTATGTGATTATTACCATCTTCCCCTAACTTAAGAGTATGGTAAACATATCTCAACCAGATAAGTGATATTCTTAGTTGTCTAACACTAAGTCTGAAAAGGGTTTCGCATTCAAGAATAAGGCTGATTTTATTTTCCTCACATTTCAATAACATGTTCCAAACAATGATTTTCAATATTTTTTTTACTTATATGCATTCCCTAAAAGCTACAGCTGATTGTGACGCCAAACCCATTTAGTTCCCGCTATGCCATCATTTAATGCTACCTTACATACCCGAGGAGAGTGACAGAAATATCTTGGAAGTTCTATAATTCTGTGAATGGTGGGTGATATCTATCCTGTTTAAACTACCGCCCTATAGTGAACATATGATATTGATTTCTGCCCATGACCTGTTGTAGCATTCAAGTACCACCTGTTGCGCTATAATGTATCTCGCTACAGATAATTTGATAAATATGGAATTCAGTGTTCAATTGATCTCAAATATTGTTAATAACATTTCACATTTAGGTCCATAACACGGGTAGGAAATAATATATAACCTTAAACAGAAAATTTGTTTTTTAAGAAAATATACATAATATTACAGCAAGTGGTTATTATCTATCAGTAATTTAAGTAATCATTCAATTACATTTTGTTGTAGCAAATTGCCATAATTATTATTATGTTTTTTTTGTAAGTCGATTACTAGAACATCACATTAAATGTAATAAAAAGTCGGTTTCAAAAATATAAAGAATTGAGAAAAAAACAAAAAACAATTAGTGACCTCAAAACTGTGAAGTTATTTAACACTCGTTATTAATATTGATAGTAACCAAAAATTAAATATAACATTTAAATGAGCATTGACAGAGATTATGCTTGATTTTGTATCAAGTGTTTGGACTTCTTAGTGGTCTGGTTTGCTTCATGTGTTTACGATATGCCTCCCATTTGTGTAACCTTGTAATATCTGTAATCAAACCCTTTAAATAACAAAATAATCACATTTTGTATGGGAATCTCTTGGATAATATCACTGGGAAAATAAGAAATAATAATTGATTATGTTATACTATTATAATTCATTAAACAAGAAAATGCTTATGTTAATCAGCACTTGTGATAAGGTTAACAATAAATCAAGGCAATACGATATCTAACCGTTTAACTTATCGACCTGTTCACGTGCTTGTGAAAAAATGACGGACACATGTGTGACAAATCACGCAACCTAGTCTGGAAGAATACACAGTCTTCAAATAAAACTACACTAAGTCGATTCATTTACCCTAGTAATGAAAGCATACATAATGTCACATCGGTATGGAGCTTAACTAACACTAGCAATGAAAGATACACAATCTTTACGACAAAGACGAATAAATCACACATCTTAGTAAGAAAGCACATTTTATCTGCTTACAAATGATGTGGTATAATCACAAATCCTTTTGGAAAGAAAGAAACACAACCAGAGAAATACCGAAACGTCAACAAAATCATGTCACATTAGAGTAAGAAATCATTAACAAAAAGTATTAAAAAACTTATAGTAGGTAGCAGTAAGGAAGCACCATCTTCTAACTAACATAGTAATGAAGCATACACAATGTTAACAAATGACGGATACTCATGAAAGTTTGAATGAAACAAAATGTGTAACACGACAAAACGATAGAAGGACAATTTATGTTCATACTCGACGGAATGATAGCTGGTAAATTGTATTTGAAATACCGGAAGATAACTACTGGGCATGTGTGCTGTAAAAGGGACGCTATCGGGCTTAATCTATAGTGCCGCTACAACATACGAGCTGGTAATGACCCTCATCCATATGTAATACTTCAAAACTGGCGGACGACAGACGTACATGTGCACACCAAATACAAAGCATACCTTATTTTGATATTTCAAGTATGCAAGCATAAGCCAAGCAACAGGCAAATGTATATAGTCTGCCATGGCTATTTTACTGCAATACTTATACAAAGAAATGTGTACAGATTCCGTATCATTTCTATGATAATTCAGTACTCATGTAGAAAAAAAGTGTACATGAAATATACTATTTATATTATAATACACTATTTTTGTTAGTAAATTTGAACGATATTATCAGACAATTTACCTATCTTGATGTATTTGTATCACTGTAAATGCCAGACCGTTATAATACAAATGCCATTTTATATTTACATCATTAAAACCTAACATTATGCTTTCGTGATTTATCAACATGATTTTGCAACCTTCTACCTGTGACACTGTCAGTTATAACAATACCACAAAGTTAACGTGAATGTGAAAAGAGGATAGTGCAGCAGAACCTATACTAGTATTATAGCACATGTCGATATTCATATTCTACAACATTAGAAAATCGCCAATACATTAGTATATGTATTACAAGATATTTGAGGGAACTTTAATTCAAACAACAAGCTATCACAAATACTATGCCTATATATGGGGTAGTATTGATTAACATATTACACTTGTATACATGTTCTATCAGCCCAGCAGCTACCGATGTAACAGGTGCGACACTTCTATACGGGGAATGCTATACACCACCACCTACATCAGTTGGTCATTGTATAGTACATAGTAGCTATTGTTGTGTACATATCTTACAGTACACATTGATCATGTTACCAACCTATTATAGAATACAGGTTGTTATAAAAATGACATTTTGATCAACAAAATAAGAAGCAAAGCAACAACAATGCTCAGACAGAAGATTTCATTGTAACTACAAAGCTTCTTGAATAGTACACATAACTGATACAATTTAACGTGTTTTTTTACATGTTTACGTTGTATTGTTTATAGATATACAACCCAACTTTTCCAATTTCTAGTATTGTTTTAATGGTCACTCCTCTAATTTGAAATATCTTTGGTTGTTTTGTTATACTTATCCATTTCATGTAAGCTATTTTTGAGACCCTCTACAAATTATTGCGATCCATGGTTTGTTTTTTGTTCTATCATAATGATTTCCGAACAAACCTAGGAATTTCAGTTTAACGTAATGTTTCTATGGGCTACAAGTTTGAATGCATTGCTATCATATTATAAACATGGCCACGAACTACACCTAGAGATCTCTCTTTTTTATGTTTATATTAAAAGTCATAACTGTTTAATTGACAGATTAAAGGTTTCTAAATGTTTTGAAAGACTAACTGTTTGGCATTATATGAATGACACGCACTTTATTTTTTATTTTTTATTAAAGATTATTTATGAACCGTATCATCGGTGAAGCTAGGGGCTAAAAAGTTGGAACTCCACATTGTCTAAATTACTGTTAAAAACCCTTAAATTTATTAATTTAAACATGTAGAGGAGGACTTGCTTATATTTTGTTTTTATACTAATGTTATACGTTATAAGCTATCCTTTCATGAATAATTTAACTATGACCTGGAAGGACGACATAAATTAGGCACTATTTAATAATCTGCATCACCTGCAGCATATATTGTATAGGTTATACTTGTACATATGTATCAAAATGCTTTTATATCAGGAAATGTATTCCTCATTTGTGCGGCATTTTTACAACTTAACAGCGCAGTCGAACCAACCCCATCGATCCATGTATTCTCATTAAAGCTAGCTACGAACCAATAGCGTGATACGTTTATGCATGAAGGAGCATATCATACCTGGTAATTACTGTGCAACAGGTGCTGGCTATTCTGTCAGTTACGGATTCGCCAGCCGTGAACGACCGGCTGTTATAAATGCTTGAGGCACTAACCAGTATTCACAGTGTGCTGACAACATCCTCAGGGAACTGACGCATGTGACATGCACGGGACACAATGGGGCCTCACTGTGATACTTACCACAGGATTACACCCACTTACACGGATTTGTAACTACAGCTGATCCGCGGACAACCTCACGATTACTGCCGTACACAATGTCATGTTCACTTCGGTTCAATATTTCGATAATGTCTTTGTTCTTACTTCGGTATCAGTAAAAGATGTTGCTTGTTTCTCCTTCATGCGTATAGTAAGGTTATAGCTCAAAACTTATACCATCCGTTATATTCTTGCATTTAAATGACTAGAAACAACTACTTAACATTTTAGGTTACTTGTTTATGGATCTTGGTTCTTTTGAATCGTCTGTTGATAAAATGTTTATTTTCATTTCTGTTTTGTTCTTACTACGAGTATAAGTGTCCGGACGTATGTAATGTTACTTGAATGAATATGATGTTGACTGAACAGAGATGTCATTGCCTAAATGGATGTTACAATGCCTGGACGGACGTGACAATGCCTGGACGAGTGTGACAATATCTGGACGGATGTGACGTTCCATGAACAGAAGTGACGTTGTACATTGATTTACCTTTTTGTGGCCTTTCCGTTTTTGTGACCGTTATAATGGGCATTAATGATCACATGCTCATTGTACCGATCATAAGTATGGAGGGGTTGTACTCATCTCGTCAGAAGACAGAAAAGGGGTTGTCATATATGGATACTCATTTGAAGAACAGCATGGTTTCTGGTTTCCCGTTGTCGAGTTTGTTATATTATTTTTTATATTTGTTTTTGAATTTCTTAAAAGTTTTATTGATGCCTTATTCACAAGCGAAAAACAACTTTTCTAACGGAAGGGTTAGCATTAAAATCACATTTAAAGAAGATACCACTCTAGGTTGCATTACTTTGTCTTTTTCAAAATCCATTGTTAATATTTATACTCGTGTAAAAGGTTACTCTCTGGTGACCTCTGATCTATATACCACGAAATAGGTCCTTATTGATGTGCATTAGTTGAGTTTAGAAGCTTGTTGACTATCACAGCGAGTTTATATCGGGGCGTAGATATATATGTGTCCCAGTTGTATTGGACTGCGTTCTCGTTGATATATCTAGTGATACTACCTTTTTGGACTCAAACGAATTGAATAAATGCTATAGTAAAATGCTATCCACTGAAAACTACATTGATGAAGCAGTATGTACTGTAAAATTTAAAACATTTAGCGATATATGTTTACGTTGAACGACGAGAAGTGCTGAACCGCAATATATATTGTCACACGTTAAAACAATGGTACATCGAAGGCACTTTTTGTTTATTGTAAAAGTAATAGAGAAAGACAAGACTTATTTATCGTGAAGATTAAATAGCCATATCGTTTTAGTTGTTACGTTTACAGGTACAAACGTTGCTTTTGTGATATCAAATGAGTAACAGCTTCATATGTTGCTTTAGTGATTGCTCAAATATTTTTGTCAGTGACGTGATCTCGCTTTATCGAATTCCAATAAATTTTGTCAATTAACTATGTTTTCGTTTTTAAAATTATGCACTCTACTTTGTAGGAGTTTACAAAGTCTTCCGATTTGTTTATTATGCTGTCTTTTCGTTTAGACCTCGAGTTGCATACTTTTTTATTTTATAATAAGGATACTTTTTATTTACACCGATTGCTACGCTCAAGTTTCATCAATGATTATTCACATATATTCATTCGTAGAGATAAACGCTCTACAAAGCAATTTCATTATTCTATAAACATGCATATTGTGACAGATGTTTCTAAAAAAAATATTTTAATGTTGGGTAGTTGGAAAAAAAAATGATGGTTGGTTGATAACAGATAAATTTAAATATAAACAATAAATGTACACAAAGAGTACATATATTTACATCAAATAGTTTTCGTGCGGATTTTGATCAGTATACGATTAAAAAATAATCGATAAAAACATTGACTCTAGATGAAACATCAGTAAGGGTGTATTAACAATATATTAACTACATGTATAATATATATAGAATGTAGGCTAACAGAAGTAAGCCTGTTATTGCTAGTTAGTTGAATTTTGTTGTGTGTTTTGTTTTTTAAATGGGGGGATTCGAAATTTGCAACTGTAATGTATTTTTTTTACACTAGAAATACACCTTTATAGGTTCATAACAGTAGATATTTAAGGAGCTTGTTACTCTAGGATAGGTCCCTTGGCGGCAGCAGGTTCCCGTTAGGTATAGCTACCCTGTACAATTCACTGTTTTACAAGCCTAATGCTAGTGTGTTGGTAATGTAATTATCGAAGATGTTATCTGTTTCTTGAATAACAATAGTTTAGTATCGAAGTTGACTTATTTTACGTTTCCAAAGTGTGTGTAGTTGCGCTCGTGTGTCTAAATATATCGATGTGTATGGCACCCATATATACTGTATTTCATTCCAGGCATTTGCATATTATTATGGCACTTTAACCTTCAACTTTGATATGACCTTAACAATAAACGACAGTTAATGCGTACAATGTCAGAAAGTTCCCAGCATAATAAGTTCAACCTATTTCAGTACAACTACACAAACATGTTACATTTAATTCTACATAAGACTAGTACTGTTGATTGAAAAAATGACAATAGAAAATAGTCTGAGATAATGCCTATATTTATGCTGTCATTTGGCCTTGATATGAGTTTGGGAACAGACGTAAAGCTTCAATCTTTGTATTTTAAAATTTAAAATGATGTATATATGATCTATACATGGCTTTTAACTATGTATTTGATGTTAGCATATAACACTTTCTGATCCCATCCCCTCTTTTTCAACATGCTATTTTTCGACCCTACAACAATTCCCTGTGGATTTCCAAGAAGGTTGTGCAGCTCATAAATACTCTATGGGGTCCAATCAAATAAAACACGAAACCAATCCTTGACAGCAGGTACCGGAGCCGTCTACGTACCTTTAGATAGGGGCCTTGCAATTGGCCTCCGGAGTATTATCTTTATTGTGATAAATATGGAACATTGAGTTGTGTCCCTTAGCCCGGTCTGATCAAATATTTCCCATAATAACACTCACATATCAGTTCCAATAGACAGTTCTAACCATCCATTCAATGAGATTGTAACAGTTAGCAAATTTTACGTTGCGTAAACACGCTTTCAAATTTAAGCCGTCGATCATCGCAATTTTGTGTAGGTAAATAAGACTGTATACCGAAATATCATTAAAGGGGCATCACGCTGAAGTAACTTTTTTTTTTTGTCTTTTTTCCAAATACTACATAAACATATCAAGTGAGACTCCTTATGGAAAATGCCGATCGGATTTGGCTGAAAAAGATTCATAAAAATGATTAAATCTAAGATAATCATCGGTATTTCTACCTGTCTGACCAACGTTTTGTTCAGGGATTTCCCTCTACTAGCGCATGCGCATAGCACACCATTTCTTTGTAAACAAAATGACTGGCCGTGTGAAGTAAGCCAAAGAAAAGTGTTGTACCGTGTCAGCTACGAAGCGAATAGTTGCCAAATGGTCAAAAGATAGCGCAAGGGGTACGTTACGGAATCATTATTGCCAGTGGGAAGTATTCAAAGCAGAAAATAACTGCCCTAGCAGTCAGTACGGTGCATGTTTTCTTCCGGATAGCGGCCGGTTAAGCTGAAATAAAATCGACAGAAATGCTAGCGCTGTTTATGTTATGAATAAATATCTAAAACTATTAACCTCGCTAGTATCATTGTGTGAGTTTGAACACAGATGAACTTAGTTTAATATGTTAATGGGCATGTATCGGAGAGAGTTTACTTTGTGTTTTTTATAATTATACAGTGGTTTATGCAAACGAAAGGGATAAGTGACTGGTTAGTTTGATTTTGCCATGAGGCCCCCCAAGGGATAACTGCTGTGATGGCCACGGCGTATTCTGTTCTCTGATCCTCTGTCGGTGCTCGGGGTCAAATGAGATACGTGCGCTATTAGATTTACATAATTTATAATATTACCGGGATCAGTAAAATGGTATGATTTAATTATATTGCTGAATTAAACGATTGTTTTTTGTTTTGACATGCAAGTTTTAAATTAGTACTAATATAATACCCGGCCTGCCCTGGCGCGACGACGCAATATATAAAAAAAAAATCGCTCTTCGTCAGAAAGCTACGTTATCGCAGCTAGATTAAAAATGTCAAAATGACGGACCAGGATGAATAACTGAGGAAGGAGAACCTACTTCTAGTAAATAGGATCGCATAACACTTTTTTTTTAAATCGTAATTTTTCAACAGTTCATGTTTTCATATGATGTTGACTTAGAATGTATGATCATGTAACAACCTTTTCTCTATAAAGAATAAATTTTCGACTTCAGATAGAATCGGAATACGTATTGAAAACAGGGGAAAAAATATTTGATTACGTTATAAAAATGGCGCGTGCTGCCGATAACTACGGCTTCTGTTTCGGACCAAAGGAACTGATTAAAGAAAAGTTGTCTCAGCATAAAAAGGTCCATTTAAAAGTATGCTTTAATCTCTGTAAAGTATTGAAAAAATATAATTATCAAGTATCTCAACACGTTCCTTATTGACACATATTCTACATGTACACGTAGTGGTTTTGCCATACAGTTTATTGTGTGTGATGGTTAATATGACTTCCTAAATGTTAGCGTTTGGAGACAGTGAAAGTGGGAAAGAGAGTATACATAGATTTATATTCATGGTCTAGAAAAAAAATGGCCAAAGACATTGAGTTGTTTAATGTAATAAATAAATTCACAAACGTTTCCTTTTTATATTCGCGTGTAGTTTGTCATTGCATATATGCACTTTATGTAAACATTTGAAAAGGGATATTCGTCTCGTGAATATTCCTTTTTACAGAAAGGTTTGTCCCATTGTTGAGGGAGTGTTTAGCCCCGTACCACCTGTACCGGTCACGGGAGAAGGCTGTGATAAATTGTAAAAACTTGTGCCCCATCCTTTGTTTAATTTTATTGGCAACAAATTTATGTTAAAAGCTAAATAAATTTAAATTCTTAATATTGGCAAGTGTGCAATTAACTTCTGATGATGAATAATTACTGTTCAATAAGTTTGAATACGGAATTAGAAATCATATAACTTGGTTTCATAGTGCGGTAAGAAGTTGCAGTTGCCTGACGGCCCCTCTCTGAGGGCCCCTTTGTAAACCGTTTCATCTCGCTCGCACCACTTGTGTTTGCTGCCTAATCAGGTGACGTTATCGGCGCTATTTTTAGCCGGGCTTTCCCGAACAATTCAAGTGGTCAAACTGGACATTTGGAACGGACTATGAATATGGGGATAGCGAGGTAACATAAGTGGAAGTATATACAATACATACATTCATTAAAAAAAACAACGCCTTTTCACGTGATGTCCCTTTAAGGTAGGTACTCGCTCAATTTAAGTAAAATCTCTTTTTTTCCTCACTATTTGAATCATTTAAATAATTATCTAAGGAGCATAACAGCAAAAACCGGTTATCCATATTACTATTCAACATAATACATGCTGAACTTCATACCTTAATTACCTTGTTCCACCAAGGCAAATATGCCTTATAGTTCTGTTAACTGAATCGTTTTCTCGATCCAAAAAAACATTCTGAAATCATTTCAGCATAGTGAGGACATGCAACATTCACATTTTAGTATAAATTACAGATTTCCGGGTCAAAATATTAAATTCACCAAATACTATGGCTTGGAAAGAGAATAGAAAAATTTATACAATTCATTTGCACATAATGAATATTGAATCCAATAAACACGGAATCAACCACAAATATATTTCTGGGAAAAACCAAGTATATGAAAACATTATTTGTATATAAACGAGGGGCTGTGGTGGACAAGTGGTTCTGCTACCAGTAGCCCTCCACCACTGGGTCGCGGGTCCGAGGCCTACGTGGGGCAGTCGCCAGGTACTGGCCGTTGGTCGGTGGTTTTTCTCCGGGAACTCCGGCTTTCCTCAACCACTAAAACCTGGCACGTCCTTATAAATGCAAACAAACCAAACAAAAGTATATAAATGAGTATGTGGAACAGATATAAATCATGTCAATATCCCTTTAAACATTCGACAAGCAGTTTGATGACATTTCTAGACTGAAACGTTATTGGAGTTTTGACATCTAATGCAGAGCTATTGTCGTCAATATGTTGAAATTTAAAGGTCTGAACCCCATTGCCGTCCTCGTTTTCCTCACCCAAGATATAATGATAATCTGAACAACTACTCTTCCTACCTTTAGATAAACAGACTGGTTTTCACAACTTCTAAAAAAATCTACCATACTTATTTTAAGTTCAATACGCAATGATTGAAAGATTTATAGGCGGGAGGACATACCGGAAGGTCGCTTAACTTATGTGTAAACCATCTTTTTTGTTCTTTAAATCATTTAAATATTGTCTCAGGAGCAAGAAAAAAATCAATATAAAACACATGACTACCCAAATTACTTTTTGGACAAGGGCAACTACAACTTGTGGACCTCAGCATCAATATTTTACCAGAAATAAACTTCAAAACTCTAATTCCTATTTTACAATATACATTCCTTCACTCTGTTTAAAATATTTTCCCCAAACAATGAAAATTATCGTAAATATTTATGTATTACAATTCCACCCTTCAAAGATATATGTGTGACATATTAATTACTATTCCTTGAATTGTGAAAATAAGCAAATTATGGCTACCCTTATAACTGTTTTTTAACAAAGTATATTGAGCATGTGGACCCTCGGACAAAATGACCAGGGGCGGGGATACTGTATACCTGGACGGAACATTTTCGCCCCTCGACGGTAGAATCCATATTCGCCCCTCGACGGTAGAATCCATTTTCGCCCCTCGACGGTAAAATCCATTTTCGCACTTCACATTTAATTGCTATGTACATTATATTATACATAGATTCGCTGTCATGATGAATTCGCCTTCATTACTGAGGATGAAAAAAAAACCGAAAAATTAAACTGCATCGAATATTACCCGGTATACAGTAGATGTGCCAATTTTTTCTGACAATAAATCTTATTCATAAAACATCCTAAAACCTTTTTGGGGACGGAGAGGACATAAACTATTTATAATTAATTTAGATGTCCCTGTAACATATTACAGAGTTTGTGCACAGATCATCCTTTTCAAAGTCAAATTTTGTAGTTAGAAACGCTGTTGAATTCCTGCGATAGTAATTCCTTCCTTGCCTTTTATTTGACATGATAATTATTATCTTTAATGTCTAATGAACCGTTGTTTTGTTTCAGATGTTCTTTTTTAATATACTCTTTCAAAAATCGTTAAATACAACAAATACTATTTAGCCTAGTTCAAAAGGGTTCATACGCCTTCAGATAACACCAATATCCGTTTTCACACTGTATCATTCCATTGTATTCGATCGCATTCAAACCTAATCAGAATGTTCATCGTTCCTTTTTAGTATATTTAACTTGTTCTTAGTAATTAGAAACAAGTAGTTGTATAATTACTTTTTTTTCCATATTTTAAAGTGAATGTTAATATACCCTACAATATTGGCATAGCTTATTTATAATATCCAATGTATAATATTATAAACTGAATATTTACTGATCTACGGGTAACTCTGTGTGTATCTTGAATTCCCAGGGAAGATCTAGTGAAGGACGGTGGCCAATATTCACTATTACCCTGGTGAGGTCAAGATAATTTCTAAAACCAATTTGAGTTATTTCCCCTACACCATTGACTTGCACAGTGATATATGTTGTATCGTGTATCAATTTTCATTTCACTATAAAAATCATGTTATAAAATAAACTGTTACATACAAATGCATGCAGGATAGAACACATAAAGGCGTAGCCTGTTGTTCGATCCTATTCATATATCATAATGAATAAAATTTATTGAAATGTAGTATATTTAACAGTTAACAAAACCAAACCGTTTTGAGATTTTTTTTGTTATATGCAATCTTCATGTGTGTTATATGGCTAATATCACTAGCGACAACCGGGTGGTGCTTACATGTTTTATTTAAATATTTTATCTTGCTATGTGTATTATGTAATATCTATTCTTCATCAGCTCAAACTTTAAAGTATTGTGTTTATTGTGGCATGTCAACTCAATAAGCAGTAGAGAATAGCATTTTCTACTACTGTACTAATGTAAACACATATTTATGTACTCATTTTCCACTGAACGACGAAAATTTTGAAGTTAAACACTCTCTGATTTAGATTAGAACTACAACTATCTTAAACATGCAAAGATGAAGTTATTTAAGTTTAGTTGATATGATATAACATAATTCAACCCTCGGGATTAGCACGATAATGGGTGGACGGGTAGTGCAGTGGATAGCGCACTTGCCTTTCACCAAGGGGTTCGATTCCGCGATCGGACGTGAAAAAGTTGGGGTCACCTGCCCGACCACGTGTTTTTTTCCGGGTACTTCAGTTTCCTCCCACACTAAGACCCCCACGGCTAACATCCGGGGCAACAAGAGTGATTAATATAAGTTGAAATAACTTGTTTCATAATTGTTGTTAAATAAATAAAGTTTATATATATAAGCTCAAAAATAGTATTACCGCCAGGCTAAGTATTATTACAGAATGCGCTCCCCAGTTTTACATCCCCCCGTTACTATTCCAGGTTTCGTCAGTGCGTATGCATGATATAAGTTATTTTAATGGTCTCATTCCTGAGACATACATTTGGGCATAGTTGCTATATGTTGTTTGAGTGGTCAACAAATTAAGACATGATCTCTCTATGACATTTAATTTGCCTGCACAAAAACACGACGTTAAATTGGTTTTTGACGTTACATAAAACGAAGTTAGAATAGTGACCTCTTACGATGTTTTCGGTGTTGAAATTTAAAGTGACAATAGGTTACGTAGAACGCCAACAAACGAAAGAATTACCTACGTACTCGGAATAAATTCCGTTCACCATCACACTTATCATGTATACACAACTATGCTATCGATAAGATATTTGAGCCAGGTCCATTTAGGTGTCGGAATGACTTTTTACGTTGTCGCAGACAGAGTTTGTTTATGTGTATGAACTTTGTACTGGATCAAAGCCAGTAGATTTAGGGTGTTTTACTTCCAGAGTTGTTGATGACACAGGCTGCTTCTTTGTGTAAAAATAGGGTGCTATATTTTCAAAATTGTCGACAACAGTCTATGTCTGTGCATGCAAGTAGTGTTCTTTATATATGTAAAAGTTGCGTTCCAGTCTGTATATGAGACTGTGGTGCTATATTTTAAAATTGTTAACAACAGTCCATCTCCTCCGTGTACTAAACTACAGTTCTTTATTTTTAAAGTTGCCCACGACAGTTGGTCTGTGTATGAGACTATAATGCTTTATTTCTTAAAGTTACCCACGAAAGTCTGCCTCTGTCTGTAGTGCTTTACTTTTTAAAGTTATATATGCCTCTGTGTATGAAAAAAGGATACTTTGCTACAATAGTTGTCGATAACCAAGCCTGTGTTTGTTAGTGATACTGGATATAGTCTAGTAGAATATGGATGCAAGACTAGTAGAGGGAACTGACAGAGTCTGCCTCCGGGTTAAGTAGTGGTGCCGCGGGTAAGAGAATGTACAGCTACCAGCGTACCTCTACTTTACCTGAAGGTCGACACAGCACGATGTCATATTTTATTGCAAGCTCATGTATTTTTCACTTCATTAATGTTGAATTACCAAGAATTTCGTAGATGCATATTGAATAATGGAATGTTCGAGTTCAGACTGATGTTTATATTTGCGTTCATTTGTACAAGCTACGGAAGTTGCTCGAAAGTTAGAGATAACCTGATAACGGCTAATTTCAATTGTTATGTTGTATAGTTTACATGCTACAAGTACTTGATTAACATAGAATGAAACATACTTACAACACGGGATCGCTGGTGAGAACCTTGCAGAGCTCCAGGGAGGTTGACCGAGTGTTAAGTACTAGTGCCGCGGGGAGTACATCTGATATCCTCGTGACTCTTGTCCTTAATATAAAGGTCGATAATTCAACAGGCACCCTCGATGAAAACAACGTTATTAATACATTCAAAATAAACAGCTGGCAATGGTATCCTTTTAGACATGTATTTTGATATAGAAGGGTTTTTTAAAGAAAAAGAAAAGAAATATTAATGTTATTGCATTGTATTTGACTCACGACTACCTAGCTCAGCTTACGGTTTAGTGATTTAAATACAAACACGTTATTTTGTTTGCTTGTTTGTTCGTAATGTACGTCCTATTAACAGCTATGTTTTTAAGGACGTGCCATGTTTTGTTGGTGGAGGAAAGCCGCAATTCCCGGAGAAAAAACACCAACCAACGGCCAGTACCTGGCGACTGCCCCACGTAGGCCTCGAACCCGCGACCCAGTGGTGGAGGACTAGTGGTAACAGAGTGTCAGACCCTTAACCACTTGGCCATTGCGGCCCCTCAAACAAGTTACAGTTCAACTCATGGCTGCCTGATTCGAATCTTAACAAGTTGTCTCATGTTCATGCTTGTATCGGTTTTTTATCACAATAAAATCTACAGCTACTGCTGTGTAAAAGATAGATAATTTAGATGATGAACGACAAATGTTAATTTAACCAGTGCATGGCTTCACGTTTCTTATAATCGTTAATATAATCATGACGTAAAATTGATCTCTATATATATGTATATTATATAGGTCTCATAAGTAAAAAAGACAGTATGATCCAATATTGGCACTTGATCCGAACAAACAAATGTTGGTTGGATGCGTATTACTTAAATATAATATATGGGCAAAGAAGTAATACTGACAGTGCAGACAAAGAATTTTGTCAAATTTTCATGTTGATCTGCCCCTTTATCAAGACAGAACATGAAAATTTACATTTCACAACATAAAAAATAGTCACATGAGACAATAATACAATACAAAATACACAAACAAACATAAGTTACTTATATAAATAGTAATGCCATGGGCACAAAGATGGCACCGTCATATGCCAACGTGTTCTTGCAGCTGCCCCCTCGAAACCACTCAGCTGGCTATTATTCATTGATGACATTGAGATTTAATGGACATCCGGTCGGGATTCCCTTCAGGAGGTCATTAGTTTTGCGAACGAGTTCATTTCATTTCATCAAATTTTATTGACAAGATGTCATAATCAATTGGATTGAATAACAGGCAAAGCCTATATAAATTATCTCCGTCAAATGGCCAAAGTTGAACAAACAAGGAGACATAATATTTTAGACATGTTGCAAATGAAAAAAATAACACAAAATAATTCATAATAACACAAGGCTAAGGGGAAGTAACTCATGAAGGAAACATCTCACACACCTCATACACACTTACACACACACACAAGTACATGTACAAATACATTTATTTCAGCATATATATACACTATCATAGACAGATATTGGCAGGCTTAGACCAAAAGTCCATGTGCATATATTGCACAGGTCACTGCTACCAACAACTGTTACAATTAAAATAATAAATTCATTTAATACATATAAAATGTAATTATTTACAATGTCATGATAAGTACACGCAATAGACAGTAGTCATGCTCAACTAGAATCTCCTGGATGAAATATAGAATATATAGTATATTTTTGTATAACATCATGGCTTTAAGTCATATAAAAATTAAAACGACGGGATTTTCCAATAAAAATATGCACATCATCAAGTATTCTTCTATTTGTAAGCCCATCACAATCAGGACAGCCCTGGAGAAGAATGTTTTTATCAATGTGGTTGTGGTTTCCATAACTATTAAGAGAAGTGAACAAAGTTGTTCTTTGATTATTAAAAATAGGACATTCCAAAAAGTAATGAGATACTGTTTCATGTTCAGCAGAGCAGGTACAAGCAGGACTATTAGTAAGATGGTCATGGTGTAAATCATAATTTAAATTACTGCAAGAGTTTCGAAGTCGACATAGAATAATACTTGCTCTTCGGTTACCTTCTGTTTTGAAAATTGAAACAGATTCACTATCAGAAATAATATCTTTATTCAAATATTGTTTTAATGCTGCAGGAAAGGGAGAATTAAGAAGATCAGAATTTGCAATGTTAATTGTGCGGCACATTTGAGGGAAAAACTGTCAAAATAGTTATTAGTTCTACATAAGGGTGGGTTGAAAAGCCTAGTTTGTCTGAGAGGATAGGGGTTATCATTTTGATTATTAATAAAGGGATTTAAAACAATTTGTAAGTATTGATGTGTCTGCCAATGCATAATTTTGTACATCATTACATGTTTGTGTTTATTTCGTCTTACAGATAGTGTTTCCCAACCTAGTTCTTTGTATAGTTTGTCATGTGATACCCCAGAACGAGTTTCACAGGACAATCAAGTTTACAGCAGAGATCTCGGAAGTAAACAACACTTTTCTGGACACGTTCTCCACACTCACAAGGGGAATAATAAGAGTTACCGCATACTGCAGTCACTGTCATGTAAGTCAGCCAATGTGATTTACTTGATCACTTGTGCTACATGCCAGATGCAGTATGTCAGTTTATCTTATCATATTTATTATTTTCAGTTTATTTGCCAACTTCTAATATTTGAAAGATCGTTGGCTCACTGTCTGTGCCCTATACTTAACCAATTGAGGCGACTCATTTGGGAGCCCCTGCAGCAATTATCGATAGTTTCCCTGGCTCAGAGCCTGTACCCTCAACTTGACAGGGACTAGTTTTATCATCCTTTTTCATATTTCCTGTTTAACTGTCAAAAAGTACCACCCTGCAATAAAGCTTTATTTAATAATGAGTTAGGTATCTTCTGATTATCCATTATGATTATTTTTATTCAGTTTTGAGTTTTTGTGTGGACGAAATTTTAAGTGGGGGGGGGGGGGATTACATATGAGGAAAATCTTTTTGTAAACCTCTATCATGTCGCCAAGGGATCTTCTATGTGCTAGTTGTTGGTATTTAGTATCTCTAATCACTTCTTATAGGACAAGTCTTTTAGGCCAGGTACCTGCTTTGATGCTCGACGTTGGAACATTTTCTATTGTTTCAATGTGTATTTCGAGATGAGGCCACTAAACCTGATTCGCGTATCCAATGTGTGATCTAACTAATGATTTGAATAGCAACCTAACACTCCCCAAGTACATATATCTTCGTAGAACTCCAATGGTGGAATTAGCTTTATTTACTTTTTAAGGTATGTGTTTATCAAATGATAATGTATTGTATACGATAACCAAAGAGACATAAGCCATTATGACATACCCAAGTTAGCTCTCCCAACCAGTTGTACTGAGTATCTAAAAATTAAGGCCGTCTTATACATATATAGTTTTCTCCCGTCTGTAATAAGTAGCCTTAACTCATAACATTCTCATACATATATGACACCATCATCAAAATCCAAGGGTTTCGCATGTATTATCTGCACCCTAACAATATGTAATGTCTTTATACTTCATAATTATGTCATTCTTACGTTATTACTTAATTGTGGTGGTCTTTGTAACTTTCCACTTGGTAATAATGACAAGGTACATTCTTTTGAAAATAAAATGCATTTTTATAATTAATTTCTGTATTTCGGGTAATAAGTGTTTTTTTACCACCAAAACAATATTAACAGAGTAGAGTAAAAGTTTACATTTGTAAAATACAATCAAATAGTTCAACTTCCAAGTATATGATTGTATCGCATAATTGATCCTCAGATTCATTTATGAAAAAAATTGCATGAACAAGTTATGTTTTTTTTAACACAAACACTGCTCCTTGCTTTTTCTTCATTATAATTAGGAATCACACTTTTCTTTATTTTACTCCATTTCCCTGATTCCTCCATGTTATCAATCAAGACCTCTAGTATCCCGTCGTATTCCGGATCTCTCAGATATTCCTCCCGCATCGACCAGATAATGTACTCACCTGTTAATTAAATTATATAAAAAAACACTAAAGAGGATATAAACTGTATAGAATACATTAAACATGAACAAGAGGCCTAAAGGACATGCATTGAATACCTGGTACCCGATTCTTTTGGCAAATACATCTTACTTCTGTGACCTCCGATTTAATTGTTTTCGCGAATATTTGTATCAAAAATTGCTTTGTGATCTATAGAATTTCACTTCCATATTAATTAAATATTTATGAAAGCAAAACAGGTGTTGATTTCGACTGTTTACTATCAAATTAATACACAAATATATGCTAAATCCAATATTTGTTTTACATATGAAATACTTTTTGATGGTAATATCAATAGTTCGTGTGTCATTCTTACATAAAATACTATTTGCATTTCCCACTTCACACCTAAGTAAATACCACTATCTTAAACGTTTCGCATTTGCAAACAAGTACAATAACCCAAATAAATAGCTAGATGGACTTGTGAAGCCGCTTAGTGCATCAAACGACGTGAAGGAAATCAGAGAATTGTCCTAACGGCTCTAAAACAAAATGCAAACTCGAAGTCGATAGGAAAACGGAAAGTATAGAGGCCCAAAGCATCAAATGCTCTATACAGTTTAAGGTGTTCCTGTCAGGTTAATATGTTGCTCATTAAATCGAACATTTGAGCAGAATTTACTGTGTGACGACAGTTTTAAAGCTTAGTTTCAAACCTTTTATGTAAACTGTGATACCACGTAAGTTACATAAATATACCGTGAACTGTCACATTTACAGATTCATTCTTTATTAAATACTCTGTTTTGTCGTTTTGGACCAAAACAAGCACTAGAAGGGGGCGTAAACGTATCACCTTATGACGATGTAAAGGGACAAAATGTGGGCTTATTACACAGACAATTGGTACAACAGCATCAACAAAGGACAGAAAAAGGAAAGGAACTCATGTTTTAAAAGATTCCAAAAAAGAATAGTTATCTTTATTTTCATTAGTTTCATTATTCGGCGATATTTAGTTTAAATGTTTACCTTTTCGGGTAATTCTCAACATTTCCCATAATGCTCCTGCCGGAATGTGACTCTGACCCATTCCTCCCGATGATACAACGATGTCGTAGGTATCTGAAAAAGAAAAAAAAACCTAATCGTTAATATAGTGTATTAACGTACACTGATATTCCGACAACAAAAGAAAGTGCGCTGGAGAATTGATGAATAGTTCGACCATATTTTTGTTTGTTTCTGTAACATTTTTGAGGGTCAATATGTTTTAATTCGAAAATAAATCTGGAGAGTTATATTATAGATACGTCATCGCCAAAGATTAGGGTCATATGAAGACTTTGTACTGGGATGACGGGTCCTCTTAAAATTGCATTTTGCTTCTGAAATGTCATCACTTGGACACGGTAGCATGACACTCTTCCTTGTCACATCATAAATACGATATGTCGCTGTTTATTACACAGATTTCGGTGTTCATTTTAAAGACGGATATCCTTTATGGCCATTACTCGGGTTTGACCTAAATAAATTGATATGGTTGGTGTCGTCGAGGTTTCACACATAAATTATAAATGGTGAATATCCTTTCTGTCTTTCAAATTTCTATTACCATAAATATCAAACACATTTGTCTAGAATAAAGATAATTTCATCTTATGATTTTACAGTTGATATGGTTTAATTAGAAAAGTAATACCTATAGCCATATCATTCACGGACTTTGTATGATCTTTAAATACTATTTGTTTAATAAGAATGAGATTTTACACATAAATCAGATCTTCTTAATTTAATGTCAAACACACTTATAAATTCACCATTTGTCTTTGGATTTCTGCTTTTCTGCTGGAACAGGATTCCTTGGCAACGAGGTGAATTCATTATGTGACGTGAAGCATTTCCATTTAAGATGTAAACATGAGCTTTTCGCTGTGAACTATGATCCTTTTGGTTAAATTTTTCACACGATGGATATACATTATAATTTTAGTCTAAGCTTTATTGCAGCTGTACCAGAGAAATATACGGCTTCAGAAATATCCATGCATAGGATCCGTCGCATGTTCTTGTTGAGTTCTTAATCAAATACTATCTGGCCATTTTTACGGGGTATATTATGTCAAGCATAAGGATCACGATTTATAGATTGTGTAAACATCGGTGAAAAATACTACTCTTAATAGATATTCAGAACTTATGCAATACCTTTATCACAATTAGAACATGAAATAGTGACGCCTGTATGAGGAATGGTCCTAGTTGCAATGGCAACACATTTTTCTGTGTCTAACATATCTATAAACATATATACTTACATGTTTTTTCTCATGCTCTTAGTATTTATAGAACGAATGAAGGCGTGTTTATAACAACCGTAGAGTAAACTATTAAATAAATTTCATGTAAAAACAGATAAACTGCAGTCAAAACCTGATAACCTTTATGGTGATCCTTTCTTTTTATGTACACCCACTTTATTCGTGTTTAATATTTATAGAAGAACATCAAGAAAGGAAAGGAAGAAACGCTACTTAATAGAGTGAACAACAACAACCAATAGAGAAAAAATACAAAATCTATATAAACACATCCTTAACAGAATTTGTGTAATAAAGAAATATAAACTGTTTTTATTTGACAACTATTGTGAAACAAATTACTACATCTTACATGTACATTATTCACTCTTTTTGACCAGGGTGGTAGCGCACGGGGGATAGACCTATGTCAAAATAACTCAATTAAATATAACCTAATGTATCAAGTACCTTTCCAAACCACAAAAATAAACACAAAAATTAAATGACTTTAATATAAAATTTTGAACCGGGTTATTTTCAAATATTTGGTATTTAAGTCTCTGATATATGTTTACTTTTTTTTGTTTTGACAAATCTTATTATATATATAAATAAACATATATAAATGGATAAGATAACAGGCTAGACCTATATGTTTACTTCTAAGAGCATATCATGAAACGTTGATATTGTTTTGGAATTGTACGAACACCCATCATTTATGGGAAATGGTTTAGAGAATGGCTTTATTTCACATGGGAAAATCAATAACTTCAGTACAAGTACTTTCCTATTTTGAGCTAAAAGCAATGAGTAAAAACATTGAAAAAATAAACGCCATTATTTTTTACACCTAATTCTACATATTCTGTAATGCAGAGAAAACATGTAACATTGCATTAATAGGTCTAAAGGTGAGTCTATATCAAACATTAGCACAAAAAACTCGCCAATCCTAAAATTCTAGAAATCTTTTCGTATTACGATGAAATGGTGAATGAACCATTACTAGTTGGTCACTCATAGGAAAAAACTAGAGAATACCGAAGTGTCCACAAAACCAAAATTCGAACTCAAAATCCATAAAATTGAGAGAGAAAGATGAGCAAAGGAAACATTCACATGTAGACACATGAAAGTACTTTTTGTCTACAAGAAAATGAGCGCAAAACCCCAATCGCTCACTCTACAATAGCATTCCAACTGTAAATAGCAGAGCAGCAGGTGGTGGAGCCGTAGCTGTCCATAAAAATATTCCTCACAGAATGATAAAGTTAAACACAAATTTACAGGCTGTTGCTGTCTGCGCAACATTACAGACAAATAACCGTCTGAAATGGCTAAATTTCAAATAATCAAACAAAGAAAGTTACAATGAACAATTTACCCTACCAGAACTTGTTGATTCGCTTAGAAAATCACAGGGCTCTGCCTCAGGTCCAGATGATATTCCATATCAATTTCTCAAACACCTACCGGACTCGTCACTAAGGTGCCTTCTTTACATATTCAATCAAGTTTACGCTTCCGGAAAGATTCCTGATTCGTGGAAGAACTCCACAATTATACCTATCCCAAAACCGGAAAAGGATGCTACTGACCCAAACAACTATCGTCCTATTTCTCTGACTAGTTTTGTATGTAAAACTTTAGAACTAATGATAAACACAAGACTGGTTTGGTTTTTTGAGGCCAACGATATAATATCACCTCTTCAAAGTGGTTTAAGAAACAGAAGAGGGACAAATGACCATCTCATCAGACTCGAGACATTCATTGGAGAGGTTTTCGCAAAGAAGGAACACCTTTTTGTCGTGTTCTTTGATCTTGAGAAGGCCTATGATACTACATGGCAGTATGGCATCATGAAAGATCTTCACGACCTTGGTGTACGTGGAAACCTCCCCAATTTTATATCTAATTATCTATCAGATAGACACTTCAAAGTCCGTGTTGGTTCAACTTTTTCTGAAACGTCTAAACAGGAAATGGGAGTCCCACAGGGTGAAATCCTATCAGTCACCCTGTTTGGTCTTAACATTAATTATATAGTCAAATGTCTTGGTCAATTGTCTTGGTCAAACAACAGAAGGATAGTTATTTGTGGATGACATCTTGATCTGGTACAGATCTAAGAACATGCACACAACAGAACGACAACTTCAACAGAGTTTAAACAAACTACAAAATTGGGCAGACGAAAACGGCTGCAAATTCTTTAAATCTAAAACTGTGTGCATGCATTTCTGACGAAAAGCACACAATGACCCAAATCTTACACTCGATGGTACTAAAATTCCTGTTGTTGAACAGACTAAATTTCTCGGCCTCATTTTTGATTCGTTAAACATTATACGAGGCCTTTCTCATACTGATTGGGGAGCGGACCGTGAAATGCTTTTGCGCCTATACAGATCACTTATTCGAACAAAACTGGATTTTGGTTCTATGGTATACGGGTCGGCGCGCAGTTCGTACCTTCAGATGCTACATCCAATCCATAACCAAGGGCTACGTCTAGCCCTTGGAGCTTTTCGAACAACACCTGTAAAAAGCCTGTACGTGGAAGCGAATGAACCATCTCTTTATGACAGAAGGGAAAAACTTGCATTACAGTTTGCAACTCAATTAAAATCAAACCCTAGAAATCATGCTTTCGACCAAGTATTTAACCCAAAATATCAAAACATATTTACGCAAAACCAAAAACTTCTGCCAACATTTGGTATCCGAATTTCAAATTTCCTGCAAGAACTCAACATAAAGTTACTGACATAGCTGAATTTAACATATCTGATGTTCCTCCGTGGACCATTCAAACCCCTGATTTTAACTTTACATTACATGAGAGAGGGAAATCAAGTGTTATGCCCGAAGAACATAAATCCTCCTTTCGGGAATGCATTTCGAATTACCCTTCGCATACACAACTTTACACCGATGGTTCAAAGAAGGTGAGAAAGTGGCAGCAGTCTGCTGTACTGCTAATTCTCGCACTTCAGTTCGACTACCAGACGGCGCCTCCATCTTTTCTGCCGAAGCATGCGCCATTGGTTTGGCCCTCGAACATATCAATGAATACCGCATTAAAAATGCAATCATTTGTTCAGACTCTCTATCTGTCGAATGTCATTTAACCCACCTTACCCTTTTTGACCCTATATATATCACATAGTCCATATCATCTATTTGTATCTCTTTTATTATTTTAACCCCCTTTTTATTTTAATTATCTACAAATACAATGCGAATGCTTTTAAAATGAACCTTTTTATCTGATTTTATCTTCGCTACTCACATGTTTGTTAAAAAAAATACAATCAAAATCACCATGGACCTAAATGACCACAGCCGTCGATAGACCGTTAAACATAAACAAACAAACAAACAAACAAGTCTTCAGGTGGTTTATCAAAAATATGAATTACGTTAGCTCATGGCTTCCTTTCCTCCTTGGGAGGGGGTGAAATTAGTTACTATATTTATATAGGAAAACAATACTTTTGGGTTCATTTGTTGATTTTCAACTGCAATTATAACACTATTGACAGTCTGACACTTTGAATATGTATACCCTGGTCTACCCCAGGGGGTGAGGAGCTGGGTCAACAGGTATCAAATGAATTATTTAGGCTGAAATTTCTACAGTCTTCTTCTTATAAGACTCGGATATGCTAGAAACAAATACTCTTCTTAGAGGAAGGATCTTAAAAGGTGCTTTATCAATATTGTGAAATTTAATATCCAATGGGCTGAGTTTGAGCTCTACCTTCCCCCCTGGGGAGGAGTTGATTGGAATTAAAACTCTATGAGATGAGAGTTTGGTGCTAGTTTACCCTGGTGCTCCTCACAAGGGACCAATTACGGCCTGGCTTATGTACCTTGTAGGTGTAAAATTCCCTTACATTTAACAACATTTTTTCTTTGGGTTCAGGTTTTGGAATCAAATACTCTTCATTATTGAGGATAACACATTTAACTTTGGGGAGAAGTGTTTACTGTAGTTCACTGTTGATTGATCTGCGTTAGATTGATGTTTTGGTCAAATTCATTCAAGTTTATAGTTTCTAGGTCACCTGAGACGAAGTCTCAAGTGACCTATTCTAATCGCCCTTTGTTTGTCGACCTGCATCGTCCGTCGTGCGTCCGCAAACAATTTACATTTTCGACTTCTTCTCAGAAACAGCTAATCCGATTTCAATAAAATTTTGCAGGAACCTTCCTTGGTCAAATGTGCACCACAATTGACCAGGTCTGACTTGACTTACATTATAAACATGAGATTACAGTATGATACTTTGACATTTTTAACCCTGTCTCATCCCTAGGTTCATATATACTTCATATAGCCAGAAATTTCAACAGTCATCTTCTCCACACTGAGATAGGCTGGAAACCAATACTCGTCATAGATGGAAGGGTCTTTAGGTGCTTTATCAAAATTGTGAATTTCATAACTCCCAGACTCCATGTTTGCCCCTGGGGAGGGGGCGAAGTTCACTATTCTTTATATAGGAAAATGATACTTTTGGGTATATTTGGTTCATTTTCAATTGGAAATAATTCAAACTTGACAGCCATTATAACTATGAAACGACGGTTTGATACTTTGACAGTTTGGGCCCGGGCCCGCCTCCAATGGCTGAGGGGCGGGGCTAAAAGGGGTCAAATTGGCTTAAATTAAACAATATTATCCAGAGCAAGATATGCTGGAAACAAATCATCTACATAGATAGAAGGGTCCTATAGCACTTTATCCCCTGGGGATCGGGTAACGTTTACTAAATGTTTTCATTTTAGCCAGTAACCTTACTCAAATAAACAAAAACAAAAATCCAACAGCTCGTTCTACTGTAATAGGAAAGAAAGAAGTGGAAAGATGAGGTGCCCCAGCTGGGATCGAACCCATGACCCCAGGTTTAGGAGGCCAACTCTCTACCACTGAGCTAAACGGACAAGTACTGTCAGTTGACTGACAGAACCACTATTTGTACATAGTACATACATGTATACTATCCAGATCTTCCAAACTACATTACATGTAGTTCAAGTTACCTTTGTTACAAACTGATTTCTTTTTCATTTGGCAACATCGATAACATCAGTTTTTACATAACTCAGGTGACCATTAAGGCCCATTGGCTTTTTGTATTATTTTAATCCACTTTTTATTTTAATTATCTACACATACAATGCGAATGCTTTTAAAAATTAACATTTTTATCTGATTTTATCTTTTTAAATTTTATCTATTTTCTAATAGCTGTGAAACACAAGCTCATAATGGGTTAGTAGACTTGACTAATGTTCGACATGGGGTATTTTACTTGTGTTAAACCGTTTATAGCTAGTTGTGTAAGATCAAAGTGGCACAATAGTTGGAATTTTTATGCGTAAACAACAAATTATACACGGTAAAACCCAATCGGTGAATGGTAGTCCAGGTATAGAACAAACCGCCGCGACGAGTTGGTCCTTGCAGTCTCTGGATGGTCCATTCATACATTACCCATTCTAACTATTACAACACAAGGAATAACCTCAATGTGTAGCAATGTCTCGAAAAAGGTAGATAAAACACGTAAAAGGTAGATAAAACACGTAAAAAGGTAGATAAAACAACTAAAAAGTAGATAAAACACGTAAAAGGTAGATAAAACACGTAAAAGGTAGATAAAACACGTAAAAGGTAGATAAAACACGTAAAAGGTAGATAAAACACGTAAAAAGGTAGATAAAACACGTAAAAGGTAAATAAAACACGTAAAAGGTATAACACGTAAAAAGGTAGATAAAACACGTAAAAGGTAGATAAAACACGTAAAAGGAAGACAAAACACGTAAAAAGGTAGATAAAACACGTAAAAGGTAGATAGAACACGTAAATGGTAGATAGAACACGTAAATGGTAGATAAAACACGTAAAAGGTGGATAAAACACGTAAAAAGAGAGATAAAACACGTAAAAAGATAGATAAACACGTAAAAGGTAGATAGAACACGTAAAAAGGTAGACAGAACATGTAAAAAGGTAGATAAAACACGTAAAAGGTAGATAGAACACGTAAATGGTAGATAAAACACGTAAAAGGTAGATAAAACACGTAAAAAGAGAGATAAAACACGTAAAAGGTAGATTAAACACGTAAAAAGGTAGATAAAACACGTAAAATGTAGATAAAACACGTAAAAGGTGGATAAAACACGTAAAAAGAGATATAAAACACGTAAAAGGTAAATAAAACACGTAAAAGGTAAATAAAACACGTAAAAGGTAGATAAAACACGTAAAAAGGTAGATAAAACACGTAAAAGGTGGATAAAACACGTAAAAAGAGATATAAAACACGTAAAAGGAAAATAAAACACGTAAAAGGTAGATAAAACACGTAAAAAGGTAGATAAAACACGTAAAAGGTGGATAAAACACGTAAAAAGAGAGATAAAACACGTAAAAGGTAGATTAAACACGTAAAAATGTAGATAAAACACATAAAATGTAGATAAAACACGTAAAAGGTAGATAAAAGGTAGATAAAACACGTAAAAAGGTAGATAAAACACGTAAAAGGTGGATAAAACACGTAAAAAGAGAGATAAAACACGTAAAAGGTAGTTTAAACACGTAAAAATGTAGATAAAACACATAAAATGTAGATAAAACACGTAAAAGGTAGATAAAAGGTAGATAAAACACGTAAAAAGTAAAATTGAACCATTTTTTCTCTCCACAAAGTCTACGGCTATCAGCATATCTACTAAAAGTAATATTTAAATGTACAGTCAGGTATAATTAGTAATTTTAACAGTTTAATGTTACATGCCTCTATGACCTCATTTGTTAATAGGACGTTATTCCTTTTACCACCAACCTTAAAGCCTCATATTAAACCAGCTACATAACATTTTTTAGAACAGTCGAGATTTAATTAAAATATTATGAAGCGACGGACCTAGGATTTTCTTATAGATCTAATATTCATTTTTCTTATATTTTTTAGTTAAAGTTGAAAATAAACAGAACTAGAACATCAGAACGTGATGAAGATTTACAGAGAGTATATTTTATATTTTACAGAAAGTATGAAACCGGGAAATGAGCCGGCTTACAGAGTCCGAAGATTAATCAACGATGTTATAGAATTAAATACTAAATTATTTGGCCGGTTTACACAAATATCTGGATTGGACAGAATCTGGTTAAAATAAAATCCACATCACTTCAAACTTTATTAAATTGTTGGCATTAATACATTATTACGAGATATCAATTTGAGGCTAGTCCATGAACCCTTTTAGAAAGACTTTGCACTTAAGGCGAAACCAATATTTCTGTATTGATCATGCTCAAAATAAAATATTTATTTACTTGTAATCTACAGCTGGACCTGGATCCCCTTTCTTAAAGTTTCGTTCAACACCAGGTCGCCTTACTTTAAGAAAAGTCTAGGTCAGTTGCTGCATAAAGGCACTGCACGTGTTATTAAGTCGAAATTTCGAGTTATCTTTAATCGAGTTATCATCTCGACATTTCGAGTTAGTATCATGAAAACAATGAAACTATTTTGTTTAAAGTGGCCGTAATGCCCTTCCGTACATAAGTGTTATAGTGACGGATATTGAAGTTGCAAACCAGATGAAAGGAATTAAATTAAAACATGTCAAGGTATAAGATGCTGTTTTTCGACACAACAACATGCATATTATGTACGTGTAGTTTCGACATTCAATACCAACATACCCTGTCTCTTGCATACACACACGCATGCATGCATACACTACACACATGGATGCACGTCCTTAAATGACCTTAGCTGTTAATAGGAAGTTAAACATTATTAAACCAAACAAAACATTTGTTTGGTCTGTATTTCCTGTGTCTTAAATATCCAAACTATACCTACATAATTCGTGAGACATGTTGTATAAGTACTGGTTCTTCTTCTTGTTCTGGTTCTTCTAATCTTTCCGGGCCATCAAAGATATCTTTATGTCACTTGAAGTATGCTTGCATCACCGACAGATGGTATGCAGTGCACTGGAATAAGATCACTGTGACTTTCACCTCAATGTCAAAGGTCAAATAAATGCAACAATTTTCAGTAAATTCTTGTCCAGCCAGTACATTTTAAACTGTTAAAGATATCTTGATCAAACTTGAAGTTTACCTGCATCACTCATAGGAGATGTGCAATGCACTGGATTTAGTTATCGTGCCCCACGTTATACAGAGTTATGACCCTTTGTTTATTTTTAATACCGAAGTTTGTTCGGAGCATAAGAGAATATGTCCATGACATAACTTCTAAACCGTTAAATATATCTTGATCAAACTTGAAGTATACCTGCATCACCCACAGAAAGTGTGCAGTACACTGGAATTAGTTCTCGTGCCCTACTATATACAGAAGACAACTAACATGAACCTGAATAATTGAAAAGTTTAATGGTTTAGAATTTACACACGTTAATCTTGATTTGACCTTTCTATTCTTCCAATTATGCATATTAGCTAATACGGGGAGACCTACGTTTCTGTTAACAAAATAATTTTCTAGTTTGCATGTGGTTTTGACGAAACACAGCATCTAGTACATTGCCCCTTGCAAACGCTCTTTCCTATGGGTTTCCTTTTAGTCTTCAAGCTACTTATTTTCTTTGAAATGATGAACCTACTCAAACTCAACATTTCCCTATTTTAGCCCAGTATCTGGTGTAGTCTTCCAGAGAATTTATAAAGATATTGATGCTCAATAAAAAAATACGTAATGTAAAGTTATAATAGCTTTTATAGAAGGGATTAAAATAACTAAGAGACTCATGCAACCCCTGCAGGTCGGGGATCGACAAAAGAATACACCTATGGTTATCTACTGCATGTATAGTAAGAGGCAACTAGTGTTTTAACCTCCTGTATAATTTAGGATTTGCCTTTCTGCACTCTATTTGGCAATACGAAATCGACCAAACTAAGCCTGCCGCACACGTTGCACTATTTGGGATTTTATTTTTTCTCTCTGCTTCTAACTACCTTTTATTTAGTAGCGCCTTGCTTTAGAAAAGGAATTGTATCTGTTCCCAAGCCGGGACATACCCAAGTCCTTGAAATGGTTATTGTTATTCCCTGCTTAACGTTCAGCAGTTAGGGTGTTTACAACAACAGCTTCTCCCGTTGTCAGTATAATGTGATCAGGCGGAATGCTTTGCATGGTGTCTTCGACATGTTATTTCAGTGAGATAGCACTACAAAGTCGGTATCAGATCCGCGCTATCATAAGGACGCAAGTGAACAAACATACACGGCCTCCAGCACACATGCACGCTTACACAACACACATGGAACACGTCCTTAAATGCCCTTAGCTTAGTTTAAACATGTTTTATTGACAACATATTGACAAAGGGATTAGTCGGTAAGTTTTTCCAACTTAATAATTGAATTCTCTAGGACTTCTCAATGACCTAAGCTGTTGATAGGACGTAAAACAAAATCGTGACATCCCGTTATGTTCACTTGAGAAGCAAATAGAGCGGTTGATGAAATGTAAACAAAGAAAACATGGAATAATTTATGAGTATTTTCTTATTCTTTTATTTAATATGTCCATATCTAAGGCACACCACCCTTTTTTAAATATCTTAGTTCGAAGCAATCCGACATTTTCACAGGCAGCGATAAGCAAATTTTCATCCGATCAGTAAGAACGGGTACATGTAGGCTTTTTCTTCGAAATATGGATATTCAAAGTACTTTGTATATAAATATGAGTCCATTCTTTTTGAAGGCGTAGTTAGGTACGACACGCCTCTCGACATTGACCCATTTTCCTTGGGCCTCTAATTTAGCCATGAGTGGTTCTAGACGGTCCTTGTATTCTGGTACATTGTAGAGATATTCCTCTCGCATTGCGATCACCACATAGCCACCTATACAAGAAAAAGGCAACTAATGAGGTTTTCATGGAATGCTTCTTAATTAGAACATTGTTTTGTCAATACAAGTACATACATTTCAATTAACTCTGACGAATATTGTACATCATTAGCTACTAATGAACAAAATCAATATTTTAAATTGTCATGATATCGATTAACGAACTATCCTGAAGAAGACCAAATTATTGATCATTATTTTGAAATCTTTCATTAGGTCAATAAGAAAGACGTTAAGGATGTACTCTTCTGAAGTTTCAGTCACGTTCAAGTCTCGTTTTGATCTGGTGTAACGGGTTTTTGTAATATTTAAGAAATTAAGATAGGTATAATAGCACGCACACATCTGAAAAACATGTAAAAAAACCTAGATGTCTGTTGTGTGTAGAACATTTTTTACAAGAATTTTAAAAAAAATGACCAATTTGGCGGCCATTTTGAAAAAGTGTATTTATGTGAATTTCTTCCCTTCACAATGGGCCAAAATTATACTTTTTTTGACACTAGATTGATCACTTAAATTGTCATTGTGTCACTATTATTAACTGTAGCAGGTTCAATTTTGCTGTACAATTTTATAATGTTCAATATGATTAAAATAATATGGAAAAAAGCGGAAAGTTATATATTATTGATATAATATTTTACATTTTAGGGTAACTGAAGCACTTTTAATTTTTGACCTCGAAAAAGGTGAAAAACAACACAAATAATAATGGGACAAAAAAAGAAGCACACCGCCCCCCCATTTTTGTGGCTGTTTTAGAAAGAGAAACACTTTTTCTTTGGATTCATTGAATACTAAAAAAAGTTTAATACAGGATTTTTTTATATCAAGCGTTTAATCTGCAAAAAATGGTGAAAAATGTGCATTTTTTCATTAAAAAATAAGGGGTAGGGGTAACTAAAATCGCATTTCTGAGTAAAATGAATAAGATTAAGAAATTTACTTCCATAGTTTTCCAAAGAAAATAATATTTTTATCAATTCTACAAACATTCATACATATCTAGATCTGATAACACACTTGGAAGAAATTGTATGAACTTGTTCTGCAAATGGGCAAAACCCGAAAATTCACCTAAAATCACATATTGTGTTAAATTGGTATCTTTGGCCGATCATAGCACAAAAACGAGCACAGGGACATATATTTTTTTTTTGCATTTTCTTCTATGCCATTATCTTCTTTTTCCAAAAATCAAGATAAGAAAAAAAGTTTAATACTGGAAATTTTTACTTCTCAGAGGTGTACATCCTTCGACATTATAATTTTGAAACGAGAGAAAAGATGTTAACGTATCGATATTCCACCCGGTCCGCGATTACAAGGTAGCCACATGTCCGAGAGGAAGACAACTTGCTATGAGGTTATGATAGGATATTACTTAAGCCGCGGTCACATCTAACGGTCATGCACGTTGTTGACCTAAGTGGGGGATGACCATAGATGACTGTAGTAAACCGAAGGTTACCTTAGTTAACTAGTAAATGTAGTTAGACATAGTTCAACGTAGTTATAAACGTTTGAACTTCAAGAAACTCATAATTTGGCCGTGGTTAGCCCAAAATTGTTCTAACATGTTCAAAATATCTTTACGGTGAGTTGGTATGCAAAGAACCTACTGTGACCGTAATTTGAACGTAGTTGACCGTTATTGACCCTACTTTACCGTAGCGTTTACCGTAGTTGACCGTAGTAATATGGCACTACGGTTAACACTACGGTCAAGTAGGGTCAAGTAGGGACAACTATTAGGGTTGGACTACGTTTGAAGTACGGTGAACTAGGGTAAAGTACAGTTAAGTAATGTTTAATTTAGGGTTCGGGAACTACGTCTAATTCGTTTAACTCAGGTCACCTGCGGTCTACTACAGTCAACTATGGTCATCCCCCACATAACAGTTTAATTGTACTATATGATTATATTATTCTTTCTTCAATTTATTCAAGATGACTTTTGATTGAGATCTCTTATTAATATATTATACACATTTTTTACTGAAGATGTTTCTGTTCTTATATCAAAATACGTTCAAACGTAATAGATATATCCTGCTAAACGCGTCTGCTTATATGTTTTCAATTAAGAATTCCAACTAATTGTTTGTATATATATCATGGATACATTACGAATTACATTAAACTTAATGAAGTATGTCAATGTTTACCTGATTTCACTATACGGATTATTTCATAAAGAGCCTCACAGGGGATATGACCGTCTCCCATTCCTCCTGATGACGTCACACAGTTATAAAAACCTGTGTAAATACGCCAAAATAACATTTACTTGATTTCTTTGCCAATGTTTTAACAAACTGAAGTACTATAAACGATAATGCTGCAGTGATATATATATAAGTTGTTTGAATTTTCCTTTGTTTGATAATAAGGTGATACGTACTGTCAGGTACCGGAAGTTTGTCTTCAGTTAGGTATTCGTTCAGGAAAGTTTTATAGACTTGTTTTCTCTTCGCTAATTCTAACATTCCTTCTGAAGGGTCCAGAGCGTGGATATCGCTGAAACCCTTTTTTGCAAGCTACAACCACGTATAAACATATTTTCATTCCAATTTCTATTGCTATATTCAAAGGCTAGAACATCAAATATATTTCAATCCGTAATAGAACATTATTCATCGATTTAATTATCTTTAAACATGAAACGCAGTATATATTGCATGTACACTTGCTATCAATTCAATTTGCTGAAAATATATTAGAATTGATCTATAAACAAGTTAAGAAATAGTTTAAAGCGTACCAGTTCACCAACCAATCCGGTTCCGGCTGCCACGTCTAGTATCCGCACATTTTGTCTGTCCTTCTTTTTGAAGTATTGCGCACATGTTTCCGCGGTCATCATTGGTCCGTCATATCTCCCAGGAGCGAGGTCCTATGGTTAACATAAAAAATGAATAGATATGAGTTATAGAATCAAAAATTGGAATAGTGATAAGAGATTGTAGTTTAAAAAAAGGATTAGTTCCGAATGCACACTTGTTTTCTTTTTTATTTGTGATCCACCATTTGTCGTGGATCGCGAATGAGGCTTAACGTGTAATTTTCCTCAATATGAGTTGTATACACTAATTTCTAATTTTTCCTGTTTTAATAACTTTGTTAACTTTCTTCTATACTACATTTAACACGAATATGACCTTATACATTAGAAATAGATGTCTCTGAATTATTTACTTCCAACATGTTTTACGCATTATTGTCTAACTCGCGCATGTGCTAGGTGTTATACATAAATATTACGGTGCTCTAACTTCTGAACTGTCTTGCTCCTGTAAAAATCAATTTTTATATTGAGATCCATCGTAAATGTGAGGAGCAGATGAAAAATTCAGCACGTGCAGATAAAACAGTCGTGGCGAGTAAATGTTCGTGTTAAGACTAGAAAAAACTGTTTTGATTCGCATACTAAAAATGTATTTTATGAAATTTCCATTTTTAATAATTCCTTTTAACTTTTGCGATGATGTTTAAATCGTTGAATGTTTTCTTTTGTGCCCTCCCTTTTTGTTTGTTTCCGTTTCTTTTTATCATTTTAAATTTGTTTTTGTATCAATTGGGTTTTATTATTCTTTTTATTATTTCCCTTTAATTTCTAATCTGATTTTATTAAATTAAGGTTCTATCATTACAATCACTGGTTGTTTCTGTTTCATTGTTTTTGCTGTCACGAATTATTGCCGCTATTATCTTGTAGATTTGTGAAGATATTTTCTTTTTCAGTGCAGACGGTATTTTCTCGGATTAATTGGACACTTTTTATCGTTTTGCCCATAAATATTTAACTGAGGCTTGCTAAAAACTTTCATCCGCTATTGGAATTCTAAATTGACCAAGTGTGACCGACTGCAATGCTTGCCATAATAAATCTGAAATACACATTTGTGTATATCACTGCAGTGCTGAACAAGAGTTAAAGGGAAAATATTAAAGCAAGTTAAATCAATTTTTGCGCTTTGTAAAATTGAAAGCATGGCTAGTCACATTGGATGACACCCCATAGAGATACTTCAACCGTATAACAGTCAGCAGGCTCTCGACTGTGGTGATTCAATACAGCTTGAATAAACACTTTCTCAAACACTAAATATAGCTTGGCACAATGTTTTTACTGGGGGTAAGGTCATTAGAGAGTTTTAAAATGCTGATAATAATAACTGCAAAAAAATTAAAAGCTATTGACAGAAATATCTTACCTCTTCATACTGATACGCCCACTCGGAGTAGTACTGTATGATTTCGTGTCTGTCCATGCTGCCGTTGAAAGCCGTCGCATTTGTATTGTAAGCAGCGTCATCTTCGTCCTTTAAATCTTCCATTTTTGTCCAACAAATACAATGGGACTGTTATTGAAAAAAAGCAATAAAACATGCATACTATTTCGATAGCTACATTGTAGTAGGCTTGGAAAAGCTACACTTTATGTCGACTGCATGAGTTATGAGTATAAGCAAATGAAGTTTCCAATATAATAAAAGTATTTTACATAAAACGAGTTCTTTAAACACTGTAGGCTGTACGTTGAAAACAGTTGGGACTGTTTAAAAGATTGCGGCTACCCTTGAATGACCTTCACCCATATTCAATGTCACAGGGGTCGCATATGTTTGAAACTTTTAAACGACTTCTGAATATCCAAACGTCGCAGGATTAAGATATTTGACTTATAACATGATGGGATGAAGGACTACTAAGTTTGTTCAAGTTAATGACATTTATTGAAGGTCACAAGAGATCAAATATGTTCAAAGATTTTAAACGACCTCTTCTTAATAACCAAAAGGCCCAAGATGTCATATTTGGTCAGTAGCATACCATTATGAAGTACTAACAAGTTAGTTCAAATGAATGACCTTGAATTATATTCAATGTCACACTGGTCAAATAGGTTCAAATCTGTATACGACTTCTACTGAATAACAATAAGGCCGAGAATGTTGATATCTGGTCAGTAGCATGTTGGGATGAAGGGCTACCAATATTGTCAAAGTGAATGACCTTGACCTATACTCAAGGTCGCAGGGGTAAATTTGTTTAAAATCTTTTAATGACTTCTTCTGAAAAACCCTGAGGCCCAGAATGTTGATATTAAGTCAGTAGCATGCTTGAATGAAGGACTATGGAGCTTTTCGATTTGAATGACCTTGACTTTCTTTCAAGGCCACGTTTGGTCAAAAATGTATAACATTTAAATGACCTAATTTCAATAAACAAAAGGATAGGGTAATGATATTTTGCAAGTTGCATCCTGAGATGAAGGGCTTTAAAAAAATTTCAACAAAATGACATTGTTCGACTTTCAAGGTCACAGGGGTGAAATGTTTTTAAATCTTTTAACATGTTCTTATGAATGACCTTTAATCATAAATACTGATATTTTGCCTGTAGCTTTATTTAAGATCACTCTTAAGGTTACAAGTGTGAGATTTATACCAGGTGAGCGATTCAAGACAAATGGGACTCTTGTTCAAAATCAAACTCGATAAAGCTTGTGCTAAATATGAACTAATAAAAGATTTCATTTCAAATATATTTTATTGATTAAACAAAAGGATTGAGCAACAGGCATTGCCCATATAAGCTCTCTCCATGGCTTCCAGCATACTTTTGATATTTGAAGACATTGAATACAATATTTACATACATACATTTTATTTCAACTCATCTCATGACACATGGATACATTTATTGCTAGGTAATATACATTTTATTAGGCTGGCTTAATATTTTCATGTTTCTACAGAAAAAGAAAAAAAATCCTTGGAGAAAAAAAAATACAAACTTTGCGATATTAATATTCAAAATAGTTGTAAAATTTGTGTCAAGAAGAATTAAATATACCGTTATGAATATACACAGTGTTCAAATCGAATTAAATATATGGATATACGTCTTGACCTTGAGCAACTTAAATTTGCTACGGCAACATGAAATAAAGCAAAACTTTAACTTTAACTTTAACGGATTTAACAACGTCCAATTTATTTAGTGTTCGTGGACCTGAGGTTCCGTGTTGACTGACTGTACCCTGAAAATATGACTAGAACTCCAAAATATTAACCAATATGAATTTATTAACAGACAACAAATAGAACAGACCTTCCATGGCTAGAGTAGAAAATAATAACAGCTATATTGGAGAAAAAACCTACGTTGCTGCAGTAGTTTGCATGGAATTATAACCACCCGACCGTCCCACTGTACTAAATATTCCCAAATTATGGATACATATATATAGTAGTGTTTTAGAGCTACGGGGCCATATGTCTTAATACCTACATGTGCTTAGCAGAGGCGACCCGGCAGACAACTTGTTGTCTCTGTGCCAGAGTGACTTGAAACGGGAGATGCACGTGCTTTTATAGGCAAAATACATAACCCGAAAGATTACCGGCTCCACTATATAAGGTTAAAACCACACGTTATCACCTAAAACGGAAGTGGTCTAAGACCTGTACCGTATGTAAACAAAAGGTGTAGTCTCCAAAAGCAGACATAATAATAAGTAGTAATGATTACTACAAAAGGTAAGTAAACAACTAAAATATATATACCTACAAACCCACTCCTGCCACACTGATAAAGAAATGTACCAGGACTTATTTGAAGTAGACATGTCTTGAAATGAGTTGGAAAATCAAATAGAAAATTAACTAAAAGAAAACAGAAAAAAATAATATAAAAAAAATTAAAAAAAATAATAATATGAAAACACAAAAAGACATAAATAATTATATAAGAACACAAAATAATCTCAATCACTCACTCATACACTCTAACACCACATTTGTATCTACAGGCATGGGTTTGTTGGTTTATTTAATGTAGTTTATATTTGTTTTAAATGAATGTGCAGTTGGGCATTAAATATGATAACAAAGTACACTAGTTCACAGGTTACAAATATGTGGCATTTTGGTATTTCATAATAAATTATTAATTTTTCAATAATTAAATAAATTATAACTATTGATTTACATTACTCCATCATACCTTGAGTGTCATGACCACATAAAGTCCATGGACATTTGTTGCCCTGTGATCAATCAACCTTGGTATATTATATGTAAATATATATATTCATTATCCACTATCAACAGAAATAATGAATTTATCTTACAGAATACAAAGAATACACCAACCACATACAGCTTGTATATTTATCTATTTAAACCGTCCTGTAGCATTGATGTATTTATGCACACACTCCATCAATTGATTGTTCTGTAAATCACTATTACTAGTGTTTCCATTTAGAATAGTACTTAAAGGTATTGTATTATGGAAATCTTCATCATTTAATATAAGATCCTGTATAGAAGTTTGTCGTTCTTCTGTATAGAGAGGACATTCAAAAAAGAAATGATAAGAGTTTTCAATTGCATGACTACAAGGACAGTTTGGACGATTTTTCAAGTGATCTTTAAACAGATCATAGTTTAGTTGACTAGCATCATTTCTTAATTGACACATTAATATATTACTTTTTCGTGAACCAGAGTATTTAAATACAGGTGTACATACATTTTGTTCTGTGTCCCCTACAATTACCTTTTGTATTTCCCTTTTAAATGTAATAATATTTGTAATATAAGTAAGGTTATTATTGGCACTGTTCCATATGTTCATCATACTGGGAAAAAAACTATTAGCATATAGTGTGGTTCTAGGAAGGGGCTCATTGAAAATTCTTGAGTGCCTAAGATTGTATGTATTTTCTTCAGGGTTTAATATATATGGTTGAATAATTTCATGTAGATAATTTGGGGTTAATTTGTTTGTTATTTTAAAGAAGATATGTTTATGTTTATCCCTCCTATTCTGTAAACTTTCCCACCCTATTTCTTTATATAATATACAGTGGCTAGTGCCTTTTCTTAGACCAGTAATTATCCTGATAACATCAAGCTGGATAGATTCCAAGAGATCTTTTTTTTGTTTTGTACAGTTATCCAATATAACACAAGCATACTCTAGAATAGGTCTGATAAGTGTAGTATACAATATTTCAAGTGCCTTTCTACAGATTTTATATTTTAACATTATTAGAACATTTACGCTTTTAGATGCCTTTTCAAAAATAAAGTTTATATGATGTGTCCAGTTACCCTGTTCATTTAAGTAAACCCCTAGATGTTTGTGATTTGTAATATTACTTACCCGAGTATTATTAAATACTAGGTGTGGATGTAGGTTATCTGCAGTAATTTTCTTAGATACTATTAGAGATCCAGTTTTATCTGGGTTGAAAAGTATACCCCAATCATTTGCCCATTTTGATATTTTGCGTAGATCTTCATTCAGACTGTTTGCTGCTTGCTGATGATTATTGTCTATTATTATGTATAATGAAGTATCATCAGCAAATAATTTTATATTACATCCTATCTCATTTTCCAGATCATTAATATACAAAAGAAATAAGTATGGTCCTAGGACCGAGCCCTGAGGTACCCCTGCTTTCAATATTTGCCAAGTAGAATGGAAACCATCATATATTACTCTTTGTTTTCTATCTCTGATATAATTTTTGAACCACCCCAACATATTATTCTTAATTCCATATTTCTCCAATTTGTGTATTAATCCTCTATGCCACACCCTGTCAAATGCCTTACTTATGTCACAAAAAACTAGCCTTATTTCANATATATAATAAAAGATTTAAATTGAGACCCTAAAAAAGTACAAAGATAAAAACCTTTGTTCCGGAAAGGTAAGCATCTTTTGCTTCAAGATCAAATGTTGTGATATCGTGCTCTCAAAGTGATACCTGGGGTAGTGACAACAAAACAAGGGACACTTGTATATCACACAATATAAAGAAATAGCATTCTTCCCGTTGGTCTGGCTTTGGATGAAATTGAAAATAATGAAATTAACAAAGCAATAATTTGTTCTGACTCTTTGTCACTATTTTAAAGTTTTAAAATCGGAATTTGAACAACATTCTCCTACAAAGCATCGCCCTTCGTATAAACAGAATTTTATTGTTTTGCCACCTTACACCAGTTCATGTCGGAATAAACGGAAATAAATAGGTAGATAAAGCTGCTGAAGCAGCCTTAACCTAAAACCAAAGAAATAATAAAGTGCATTGTTCTGATTTTGAACCTTCTAAACAAATTTTAGAGAAAAATTTAATGGAATTTTAACAAATCTCCAATCTATCATAACGGTAATTATCACAACAATTCTAACCTAACTGAAAACTGTTGGTCTGTTCAAAAAAACATTACTTACCATAGCCACCATTGCTTTTCAAGTTGACATTTGTCTTTTTATCTTTTAATTTGTTTGATGCCATTTCCTTTTACGTGTTTTATCTACCTTTTACGTGTTTTATCTACCTTTTGCGTGTTTTATCTTCCTTTTTACGAGTTTTATCTACCTTTTTACGTGTTTTATCTACCTTTTTACGTGTTTTATCTTTTTACTTGTTTTATCTACATTTTTACGTGTTTTAACTACCTTTTTACGTGTTTTATTTATCTTTTTACGTGTTTTATCTACCTTTTTACGTGTTTCATCTACCTTTTTACGTGTTTTATCTACCTTTTTGCGTGTTTTATCTTCCTTTTTACGTGTTTTATCTACCTTTTTGCGTGTTTTATCCACCCTTTACGTGTCTTTTCTACCTTTTTGCGTGTTTTCTCTACCTTTTTGCGTGTTTTATCTACCTTTTTACGTGTTTTATCTACCTTTTTACGTGTTTCATCTACCTTTTTACGTGTTTTATCTACCTTTTACGTGTTTTATCTACTTTTTTACGTGTTTTATCTACCTTTTACGTGTTTTATCCACCTTTTACGTATTTTATCTACCTTTTACGTGCTTTATCTACTCTTTTACGTGTTTTATCTACCTTTTTACGTGTTTTATTACCTTTAACGTGTTTTATCTACCTTTTTGCGTGTGTTATCTACCTTTTTGCGTGTTTTATCTACCTTTTATTGACTCTTAAGACCGCTTCTGTGTTGAAATCGATAAACCAATAAACGGATAACGAATATAGGCATTGCTTATATTTTTAATCACCCAGAATCTTTAGAAACTTCTTTAATTTGAAAAGATTCTTCTTCAATTTGTTACCATGGCAACAATGTAAGAAAATAATGCTAAAATTAGGTAAATGTGAATATACCTGTTATACCCTCAACTATCTTTAGTCACGAAAATTGATAGTAGAATGGATACATCAAACCACCAAGTATATTAATAACTGGTAAAAAGGTTCTGGCAGATGGCTTCTTCTGATTATTCGGGATTGTTAGGGGTCACCGGAATAGCTCGAACTGCTTAGTGAATATCTGATTTTTATAAACTGTCTCGGATTTTCATCCAGATGCGGCCGGTTTGGAATATATATCTACTTCTATGTTGTTTGAAAGCAATTTCCCAAAAGTTTTTTATCATGTTTTCGTGCAATAACACTTACATCAAAACTCGGTTCTTCGATCATTACCGGTAAACCGGAATCTACGGTTTCCTATTTATGCAGGAATTTATTTGGATAAATGAACTATATTTCCTTTTTTGTTTAAATATGATATTAATTATCGCAATACATCACATGTCACAACAAACATCATAAATATACAATAGTATACAATAGCGTGTAATTTTTAAGAACACCACTGTACGCCGTAACGTTGAAGCATATACAAGTGATTAGTTGTTATTATTTATGTTTGTCTTAACTAAAATCTAAACTCTAGTAATACATGTACGATATATGAGTTGGTAAAATATCACGTTAAGAAACATGTACAATAGTGTTAGAAAATGTGGAAAGTTCGTGTATAAATTTTTGGAAGAAAACACATTTCATCGTGGTTTAAAGCTTTCTTACTTTAACGTTAAACATGACGACGATAAATTATATACAATTTATATTGTGTGTACCTTTAACTAAAATACAGCTACCTACCTGTATACTACTTGTATATTCCTTAATCGAGACGACGCAACTTTTAACAATTCATGCCGTCTTAAAGATACATAACATATATATGTGTGTGTGTGTGTGTGTGTGTGTGTGTTTGTTTGTTTGCGGAATGTACGCACCTGTCAGTGAACCAATAAGATAGCTCAGATTGAAAGCATTACCTACACATATGCTATTGCTATCACAAACTTCAGTGCACAATCGAAAAATGAATTACCGACACATTTTTCAGAATTAGCGTACAACCTGTTATATTTGTTTCCAACTGATTCTGCGATGTACGCTGGTACTTAATTTTGAACAAAAGTTTAGAAAAAACGAATAAGTACAAAGTTTCGATGCTAAAGTTATAAACAGAATACATGTTGATACTCCTATTCCTATTTTGTTCGATATATATTAGAACCATCTGGTACCAAACGATGAACAAAAATCATTACTCCGAAAGGGGTCGTGTTGGTGTAAATAAAGATAGCATGACATATAATAAAAAATAAAGAGAATCTCGAAATAAACAACATTTACCTTTTTGTTCATGAAAAACATTTGATACATACACATTATGTGACCAAGTATCACCACTTATTAAGGTTGTTTTAAATATTTAAGAAAAAGATATATTTGAATAAATAGCAAAAATAGAATGTAAATAAAAAAAACGTTTCAGAAATGGTGAAGATGGAGGAATTGCTATTGAATATCCCAATTTAAGAAACCATAGATATACCTATTAGTTGTCCTCTCTCGGCTCCGTACTGGACACACATATCCTACTCATTGGCACCTTTTAAAACGAGAAGATCCACCTTCATGCCACGCATGTGACACTCCATTTACAGTGGAACATTTTATTTAAAAATGTTCCACTGTAAATACAACATCGAACTAGATATATATTCAAAACTGGGTTTAAACACATGCGTGATAACTTTCGAGTCCCGGATATGAAAACTCTTTTCAGTTCCGTGGACTCGAAGACATTATTTCACTACATTTTATTTGAAAGACATCGGTCTATTCTATAGACTCTGATGCCGTTAAACCAACCTTACCCTCTTTGACGTTATATATATCACATAGTCCATATCATCTATTCGTTATCTCTTTTTAGGTCACATGAAATTCTCAGGAGACCTATTGCGATCGCCTTGTGTCCGTCGTCGTGCGTCGTCCGTCGTGCGTCCGTAAACAATTTACATTTTCAACTTCTCCAAAACCCCTGTACTAATTTTAATGAAATTTTGCAGAAACCTTTAATGGCCAAAGGTCAACCAAAATTTGGTTTGATGTTTTTATTAAGCATTTGTTTTTTTCGACCATTTGTTGGCCCTAATGACCTATTCTGTGTTGATTGGCCGTTAAGCATTGATAATAGTAATAACAATAATAGAATCGTCCTCCGATGTAAATATTTACGTAAATAGTGATTTGTCCTCCTTCTGTCTTCAATCTAAATTGGTAGAGAATTGTATTAAGTAAGTAGCTCATGTCAAGAATCACACTGTCAGAAACATTGAAACAAATCAGAATTATATGGGAGGTGTGTAGCTCCTGACCCTAGCTACTGCTATATGGACCAGTGACCCTTACGTCCCACTTTGACGTCACAAGTATCACGTGACCTGTAAGCTCAAAAAAAATGCTTGCCAGTAAGGAGCGGTCACCTTTGATTGCCTATATTTAGATAACGGGACACCTATGAACGCTCGTTGATGAATGATTCGGTATTTATTTAATTATATTACAGGTTTCGCTTCTTTTTACAAAATGTAAAAAAAATCGTTGCCAAAGTTCTTTATGCAATATTAATCGTACTGGATTATTGGCTTATATTGATATTTGTTATAACCTAATGTTGTTGTAAGATATAAAAATTAGAGGTTTATCATATTGACCTTGGATTACTTATATATTACCCGTTGTTAAAAAGTAATCTATAAGTGGTAGTACTTGAAGTTACTTTAAAAACAGCAATGTATTTAACTTACTGTTTATCTGTTTGGAACATCAACTAAAAGGTTAATTGGATGTGTATAGACATGTTTACACATTAGTTCAGGTATGCAAGGCAAATTAAAAGATTCTGATGATTTATTTCAATTTTATTATAAAAATATCGAAACATCCTGTCAAATCAGTGAAATGTTTTAATTATACTGATATCGTGAGATCAAATTTTCTGATTATTTGCTTTTAATTTTGTTAGTTTCATTTTAATTAGCAACATATATCAGCGTCTTCCCTTTAATTGGCAACATGTATCAGCGTCTGTTAAGTAAATACCATGCATAAATCATGCAAACAGCGACAAATTTAAACGTTAAATGAAATTCATGTTTCTATACCGAAATCAACTGAATTGAAAGCACCACATAAAGGTCGGAAATTGAAAAAAGAATACACATGCTATTATCCACCTGATTTTAACTTTACATTATATGAGCGAGGGAAATCCATTGTAATGCCCGAAGAACACCAATCCTCCTTTCGGTAATGCATTTCGAATTACCCTTATCATACACAACTTTACACCGATGGTTCCAAAGAAGGTGAGAAAGTGGCAGCAGCCTGTTGCACTGCTTATTCTTGCACTTGTACCAGACGGCGCCTCCATCTTTTCTGTCGAAGCATGCGCCATTGGTTTGGCCCTCGACCATATCGATGAACACCGCATTAAAAATGCAATCATTTGTTTAGACTCTCTATCTGTCCTACAAAGTTTACAGTTACGCGATCCTAAAAACACACTCGAACAAAACCTTGCTTTTCGAATATCTCGTATCTTAAAAAATTATAAAATAACTTTACTATAGATTCCGAGCCAAACGAATTTGTTAACAGAGAAGCAAAAAATGCGTTAAATGTAGAACACACAAATACCAAACTACCGTATACAGATTTTAAACCTATTCTTCGTACAGCAATTCAAACTTAATGGCAGCAACGCTGGTCTCTCGAGATCAGCAACAAACTTTTTAAAGTACAACCGAAACTGAAAACATCTATTCCCAGTTGGAAAGATCGTAGAGAGGAAGTTGTCCTCTCTCGGTCCGTACTGGGCATACATATCCTACTCATTCATTTTTAAAACGAGAAGATCCACCTTCATGCCACGCATGTGACACTTTACAGTGGAACATTTTTCAATGGAATGTTGCGATTTTAAACCCATTCATGATAACTACTTTCGAGTCCCGGATATGAAAACTATTTTCAGTTCCGTGGACTCTAAGGCATAATTTAACGATTTGAAAGACATCGGTCTATTCTATAGACTCTGATGTCTTTAAACCCACCTTACTCTCTTTGGCGTTATATATATCACATAGTCCATATGATCTATTCGTTATCTCTGTTATTATTTTTAACCCCCTTTTTTTAGTTATCTACACACACAATGCGAATGCTTTTGAAAATGAACATTTTTATCTGATTTTATCTTCGCTACTCACATGTTTGTTTAACGATATAAAACAAATGAATAAATAAATCGCCATGGCCCTAAATGACCTCAGCCGTCGATGGGCCTTTAAACACAAACAGACAAACAAACAAACAAGCAATTATCCACTGCATGGTTGTAAGAGGTGGCTCATGCGGCAACCCCTGCAGAATTGGGGATTTGCTTTGTTGCCCTCTACTTTGAGACACAAAACGACCAAATAAAATCTGATGCACTACTTGGAATATTTTTTACAACTAACAAACCGCAGGTACATTTTTATGTTAATCCTGAAGTCGTTTGGTTTGGTTTAATATTGTTTAACGTCCTATCAACAGCTATGGTCATTTAAGGACACCCTCCCTTGTGTGCAAGATGCATGTGTGTAGTGTATGCGTGTGTGTTTTGGGAGGCTGCGATATGTTCGTGTTTGTCTCCATGTGACAGCGCGGAACTGATTCCGACTTTATAGTGCTCCCTCACTGAAACATACTGCCGAAAACAACCAGCAGGACACCCCACCCGGTCACATTATACTGACAACGGGCGAGCCAGTCGTACCAGTCCTAAGCTGCTGAGCGTTAAGCAGGAGTAGAAACTATCATTTTTACAGACTCTGGTATGTCTCGGCCAGGGGACAGAACACAAAGCCTTCCATACAGGGGCGAACGCTCAACTAAAGGCCAAAGTGAGGCATTGTCAATGGGGACATTAGGAAGAAGAAAGTTGTCTAGAAAGAAGAGAAATAATAAGATCCTAAATTTAGTCGCCTCTTACGATCATGCAATGGGGGAAGCAGGTACAATTCTTACGCCCTACCTGCAGGGTCTCCTGAAGTCGTATAATAACTTCCCCATTGCCTGCTTCATAATATTATTACATGTCATGAATAAGCCTATTGGCATGTTAAATATTAGTCTGCTCACAAAACCTTTTGGGGTCTGTGTGTATAACCTATGGTAGTTATAATAATAACGGTCGGTAATTATCATCGGTGTTATATATAACGTAAATGTTACCGTGGTAATTCTTAGCGTTTAATATATCTGTAACAAGAGTGGATAGCTCCAGGTTTAATATCTCTGTAATAAGAGTGGATAGCTCCAGGTTTAATATATCTGTAACAAGAGTCGATAGCTCCAGGTTTAATATCTGTAACAAGAGTAGATAGCTCCAGGTTTAATATCTCTGTAACAAGAGTCGATAGCACCAGGTTTAATAGCTCTGTAACAAGAGTGGATAGCTCCAGGTTTAATATCTCTGTAACAAGAGTGGATAGCTTCAGGTTTAATATCTCTGTACCAAGAGTGGATGGCTCCAGGTTTAATATCTCTGTAACAAGAATGGATAGCTCAAGGTTTAATATCTCTGTAACAAGAGTGGATAGCTCCAGGATTAATATCCATGTAACAAGAGTCGATATTTCCAGGTTTGATATCTCTGTAACAAGAGTGGATAGATCCAGGTTTAATATCTCTGTAACAAGAGTCGATAGTTCCAGGTTTATTAAGTGTTAAAGATCGGATAAAGTTCCAATAAAATCCCTACCACTAGAGGTAATCTGTCTTTGTTTCAATTTCATCGATCAATCCTCAGACCTTTCCTTTCTGCATTCCTGTTCAAATTTCATTTCTATGGAGACATTTTATCATTCATTGTGCCATTTGTTCTGTTCTATCTCGTTGTAAAATATTCTTAATAACGTTGAGTTACTACACTGAATCTATCTGCTCCAATATTTAAGCTCGCTTAGCAGCAAACGAATGTGTTGTCCGTCAGTGTGTCCGTCTTCTTAAGGTCCATAAAGTGTCGAGTAGCTATGTTTAATCTGTAGTGTAACTGTGTTGTAAGTTTGTTTTATCGACTTTTGTTATTTTCTAAATTAAGGAAATATCTAATTTTCGTATTCTTACATTTTGCCCTCCTTGGTCAAATCGAAGCAGCGATTGCCGTTATATGATAGTATACACTACTAGCGTACTTTGCTCATACTTTTGTTCTTTTATAAATTAAGGAAATATTTATTCTCATATTCTTACATTTTTGTCCTCCTTGGTCAGATCGAAGCAGCGATTGCAGGTAAATAATAAAATACACTGCTATCGTACTGTACATCTAAACCACAGCCTGAGTGCGATTTTTGCCTGTCGTCCATTTATACAGCCAAACGTCGATAGTCTACTAGTGTTGATTCAGTCAAGTGTGGAGTATTGTCGTTCAAAACTACTTAAAAAACGAATACTCGTTGATTTACTAAAGTAACAAGCGCAGGAGTTTGTCCATTATTTTATTTTATTTTTTTAAATCGACAATGCACTGTAAAATTCCAATCGGTAAACCGAGTTCCTTTGTTAAGCTTACTCTTGAAAAAGCATAAGAACACCTAATGCTTACTCTGTCTATTTCTTTTAATCACACAGAAAAAACACACAGTTTCCTTTCTATTCTTACTTTACATTCAATGAATTACGTATTTGACACCTGAATATCTTACAAGAAGAACTTATTATCTTGCTTTACCTTAAATGTCTATTTCATAACATTATTCCTTGTATTTATATCGTGATAGGAACAATATTCTCCAAAATATATAATTTAGATATGACTATGTTTCAATTTACAAAAACTAATGCACATAATGCACTAAGAGGAAGCAAATCCAAATAATTCTTATAGCAGTTATATTAGATTCACGATAGTCTAGTGGTAGGACGCCGGGCTCGTGACCGAAGTGTTGCATGTTCGAGTCACGTCACGACACTGTATTATATCTTTGAGAACAACACTTTACCCAACTTTTTCTAGTCTACTCACCTGTAAATGAGTACGTGGTAGGGCAGTGCTAGAATGGTTAAATGCTAGTTGTGAGCGCCTGTACTGCAGTTACATATAATACATGTAGTTATTAATAATATTCGCTGTTAAGTTTCCGAACAGATCTTAATCATGGCCTATCACTTGCCGAGTCATTTCAGGCTATAACAATTTCTGTTCTGATTCTGTTCACACTAAAAGTTGTTTAATTGAATATTTTAATCGTGTTCTTGAAGATGGGGGAAAAGGCCAACATCTTCCGTAAAATGGTTGCTGTAGACTTACTTCTGATTATTCAATATGTTATGCTCGAACAATCTAACGATCGAGTAACCGGTTACAAAAATAAGACCGGATTGACAACCCTAATAGTTTGGCATTGCGATCATTTTCTGATGCATCGCTTGCGACCGCTGGGTTAGTATCGGCACATTATGGTGTAACGGTTCCTGTAACGAGTAGATACTGTTATACTTTATAATAAAAAAGGAAATTATGTACCCTTCCAGAGCAATGATTTCACATCTGCTTTAGTAGGTTCATGTTGTGTAAAAATTCGTGTTCTTTGTTTGACGAACAACTATCATGAAAAGAAACTTGTAAATACCTTTTTTTTACAACCATCAAACATTTTGGAGAAACACAATCTTTACTGGACAAATGTACAGGTAAACCATGTGTTTGGCAATTATCAGCCATTTGTTGAAAACACAGTCGTTTAAATAAGCCGTGAAAATGATTCAATGAATTGAGGAAATCAATCTAAGGCTTCATATTACGTGCTAATGTGTTTAGAATTATATCACATGTAAAGATGGACACCTTTACATTAAAATATAACATGTATGTGATATGCATGTTCATTTGTAAGATCTCCAGAATATTGACACTTGGTAAGCTACATTTAATAGACAATGGCACATGAAATAACCAACAATAAATTTACTTTTTCCTACGATAAGTCTTTGTTTCTCGCATCTGTACTCATCTCCAAGTCTATTTTCAAATTTTATCCCCAACAAGTATTTTTATAATCACTTAATGCAGCAAAGTATAATTCCTGTCCTTAGTTTATAAAACATTTACGTTGTTTGGTTACAATTAAGCACAGACAAAATTGTACATGTATATAATATCACGGACATACACGTCGTGGTGTCGTAGTAACAATTATTGGGAACAAGGTCAATACAGTGTCCGCGACAAAACCATTTCCTTCTGTGTCTCCATCGGGATCTTTTTGCTTTATTTTCATCATAGGAACTTTCTAACACCTTGAACTTTCCTTACCTCAACAACTGACACGAATCGATCGCATGAACACGTTTATAGCATGTTCTATACTATTTTGAGTTGAATGTTGTTTAAAACAGTGAGATAGTACGTTTAATACCCTGTTACGAAGATTGTACCTTTTTAATGTTTAATCCTTTTAAAATTATTTCGGCGTAAACATGTGATAAGTCAGACGACAGGTAAGACATCGCGCGAAAACTGCACAGTCATGATACTAGAAATGTAATTAGCCCCAAAAAATGTATGTATTTGAAGAACCAGCATTTTGGGCCATACAATACAGTCTTATATCTAAAGATGTCCTTTGAGTCAGACCAATAGGGTATATCATATGTGGTTATGGGGGATTTTTTTTTTTCCTAAAAGGTTTAGAATTTAGGGCAGGTTCTGACCCCACCTGAGTGTGAAATTCCATATCCAAAATGCATACCTAATGATAGGCTCTTTTCCTTACATATCTTTTCCGGAATTTCGGTATATGAAATTTTAGTGAATGCAACAATCTAGAAGTTTCAAGGGTGCGGTAGGCAGTTTAAGGCCTTGGAAACATGCGACGACCAAAGGCGCTTCGCCAGTCCTCTATCGAAAACATAGCCATGTCATCACTCCGATACGGATAAAAATACCTTCGAAATTGCTGATAATAGATCAAGGAGCATTCAAAAACATTAAAAATACTCGGTTATAAATACTTACAAGTCGATTTATTAAGAACTGAAATAATATGAGTACATTTCAAACTGTCTTGAAAAGTATATTTTTGTATGGAAAAAATCGAGAGTTATAAGATGCATGCATAAAAGAACTCATTTATTTTTAATTTAATTCAAATTATTTCAATAACTTACTAAGAATAAAACAAGTTCTATAAGAGGTAAGCTTATAAACTAATCATTAGAACTAAGCAGTTTAAATTAACATGATAATGCTGGGAATACACAGACTGCGATATGTATTAAATATAAACTTTCAATGTCATCATTTACAATGGCTAGGTTTGCACGTACTATCATCTATTGGGAGCGACTCCTCATATATGAACTCGTTGATGAACTTCTGATAGATTATCTTAGCTTTTGCCTTCTCTAACATTTCTGTCGATGGATCCAACGCATGGAGATTTCTGAAACCTCTCTGGTGCAGCTATTATACAGATTAGGCTAACAAAATAATCATAGTGTGACAATCTCAATCGAAAAACACAAGCACACAACACAAATATTAACCTTATATATGTTATTAAAAAAAGATTGTTACGGATTTTATTCGATTTGAAGATTGCTATGTTAGCAAAGATAATAAAGTATACTTGATGTATGAGCACAGATTCCCATAGTTCTTTGACCAACTGGGCATTGGCAGTAGTCATCGTTTATTGAATAATTATCATTTGGTGTCGTGCTGTACTGAATCCAAACATTATATTTAGTCTGGCTTTTGTGTCTTAAACAAATCTGACAACGGATGAGGTCTTGAGAGTGCTGATTCACCCATATTTCATAATATTTATGAATATTGACGTCGCTCTCCTGGAGAGAGCTGGTTGTGTTCATCCGCTGAACCAAACACATTGATTTTGTAAATAGAAACTTCATTTGATGTGCGAGTTCTCTGTCTTTTCTGTCAGTTTCTGGTTATCTTTGGTAAATTGGTCCCCGTATCCCATTGAGACAAGCAGTCACAATCTTTAGCACTTCCACAATTATATCAATAAAGCAATTTGATATTAATCGAGTTCTAAAAAATATCCAATGCTTAAGACGGCCATGAAAAACTCTACAATCCATCGGGATTAAGTAACTGTTCTGTCAATGTTAGTCTTTAGATCAGAGTGTTGTCTCTGACAAGTCTTAAGATATGATTTCTTACTGGTATTAATACCAGATGTCTCTAACATTGACAGAACATCTCTAAAACCACGAGTAACGACTTCATTGTTGTCTTGCTTCAACCATGTGAACTTGTCTATGATGTTTTTGTAATGCTTTCTATCATTTTGGCTTCCAGAAAATGGTCCTACTGTGTCCAAAATGTAGCCATCAGGTAGAGCTATGCTCATGAATTTAAGATAATTACGCTCCCTCTGGCCATCGTAAGAATTTTCTGAAGCTCATTGTCAGAAGTTTTTATTAATATAGATATATGTACCATCTATTAAGGCAGTCACCTTGTCTCAAAAGAATGTTTCTGAGAATAAAAACAATTATGTGAAAGTATATGTAACTTAAAGCGTCAGGACCAAGGAACACTGGAACTATAGATTTATTCATTGCTTGTACTACAGAACGAAAGTTTTTGGAAATACTAGACAGGGAAATGCCAAAAAGAACGGAACACTTACATGTAACTACGAGAGATATCAGTTTTCATCTTAACCCAAAACGGTAAAAGAGCATTTTGTGTAGTTTTGTTAGAAAGAAATGGGACCAAGTACGAATGGAATTTGATAGGGGTCATCCAAGAGACAATCATTGCGAGTGAAGGCTAGTAGATGTATTTTAGGAGTATTAAACGGTCCATGCAGATCCATGTAGGTCCATGTAGGTCCAGTTAATGTTAAAGCAAGGGGGAAAAGTCCAGTCTAGGTCCATGCTATAGAATTGGTCCAGTGTAGGTCCATGCTAATGTTAAAGCTAGGGGGAAAAGTCCAGTATAGAGATAATGTTAAAGCAATGGAAGGGGGGATGGTCCATGCTATAGAATTGGTCCAGTCTAGGTTCATGTAATAAACCGTCCATGTGAAGTCCATATGAGTTTGTGTCAAACCAGTACGCGACCTACATTATAACCGCTTAATACGTAGCAAGCTACTCTCACAGCCTGGTCAGCTTTGTAACCATATGCAGCATTTTAACTTTAAAAAAAATAACAACGGACAAAATAAAAAGAACTTTCAATACAATATACCATTATCTGTAACAACTAAACGAGTGACACGACCGTCGATATAAAAATCAAGCTATGACAGAAAACGGAACACCTAGTGAAAAGACGAAGTCATGACACTGTAATCTGACTTGAACGACATGGTGATACGAGCCGACTCCAAAACAATAAATAATACCGTATCATCCAGTGAAAAGACGGAATCCTGATACCGTCATCGGACCTGAACGATACGGTGACACGAGCCAACCCCAATCAATGAATAATAATATAAACTTTTCTATAACAAATATATGAGGAAAACACCTAGGTGGTACGACTGCTGATATAAAGATGAACTATGTCAGAAAACGTGACATCCAGTGAAAAGACGAAGCCATGACACTAATGATCTGAACTTAACGACACGATTCCAAACAATTTTATTCCCATCCAATATCAAGTCATGGCACGAAATCTACTTCAAAATTGACCTCTGTATATGGTCGATTGTTGGTGAGAGATGTCATATCGAAATTGTTTGTATGTGCAGGATGTGTGGGAGGGTCAAGCTAACCAGCAAGGACATGCCTGTGTCATGCTTGATAGTGAAGACAAAGTAGATAGATATTTCAAAGAAGCCCTGTCAACCGTCAACCATTTAGAAGTTGAAAAAACTGTGGCGTCAATTTACTATTCAATCCTGTATTCCTTCACATGTGTTACAACATTTAATGGAAGATGAGTGTAACATTTCAGTGGGAACATTCTCAAGTTTGTGAAGAAAATAGACATTGTCAGACTGAGACTCTTAAATGGCGAATGAAAGAACTTATATTGAGAAATTGGACTCTTTATTTAATTTTGTGTAAGCTTTTTACTTAAGAAAAAAGAAATTGACACAAAAGTACCTTGACAAACAACTTTTCATTAGAGATGTTATTCAAAAGTATACCTTATTTAAAATGAAACATCTAACAGATGTGAAATAGTTTAAAATACACAACATTGATAAAACAATTTGTATCGGGAAACTTTACGAAAACGGATTTGTACATAGTATGTGACAGTTTGTTTTAGTATTTATGAAGATTTACAACAACGGAAGTCTTTTCAAGTTACATTTGTAACAGGAATGAGTTAAATAAAAGCATTTTGTTAAAGAAATTAACACAAAAGTATGATAACAGACATTGTATAACATAGTTTTATTCGGCTCATTTTATATCCAATTCGGACTCACATTCTGGGTAATAAATAAATTTTGAAACACTATATGAAAGAAAATGTTTTTTCAAGTATTACGATGTAAATCTTCATAAATAATCAAACAAACTGTCACATAGTCCGAATTGGATATAAAATGAGCCGAAAGCAATTATACTTTTGAAGCCTGTTTTCATGACGTTTTCTGATTAAAATGGTTCTACAAATGCTGAGAATTTTAGAGGTTAGAGGTTTTATTTAAAAATAGGTACACTTTTGTATAAAATATGATATGAAAAGTGTGTCAAAATACTTTTGTGTCAATTTCGTTAACAAAAAACTGTAATTTAACTCATACCTGTAAATAATTTAACTTGAAAAGACTTTCCTTTCGTTGTTGTATATCTTCATAAATGCATATACAAACTCACATACTATGTAAAAATCCGTTTTCGTAAGGTTTCTTGATTGAATTGTTTTACAAATGCTGTGAATTTTAAACTATTTCACATCTGTTAGATGTTTTATTTAAAAAAAAAAAGGTAAACTTTTGAATAAAACTATGTTTAACCATGCTAATTTCTGTATATTCCCTCCATTGCCATGTTAGATTCTGTGTATACACTCAGAATAATAATAGTTTCTGTGTATAACCTTAGATTCATGTTAGCTTCTGTGTATACCCTCAATAACCATGTTAGTTTCTGTGTATACCCTCCATTACCATGTTAGTTTCTGTGTATTCCCTCCATTGCCATGTAAGTTTCTGTGTATTCCCTCCATTACGGTGTTAGTTTCTGTGTATTCCCTCTATTACCATGTTAGTTTCTGTATATTACCTCCTGTCATGTAAGTTTCTGTGTATTTCCTCCATTACCATGTAAGTTTCTGGGTATTCCCTCCATTTCCAAGTTAGTTTCTGTGTATTCCCTCCATTACCATGTAAGTTTCTGTGTATTCCCTCCATTTCCATGTTAGTTTCTGTGTAATCCCTCCATTGCCATGTTAGTTTCCGTGTATTCCCTTCATCACCATGTTAGTTTCTGTGTATACCCTCCATTACCATGTTAGTTTCTGTCTATTCCCTCCATTTACAAGTTACTCTCTGGGTATAAACTCCATTACCATGTTAGTTTCTGTGTATACCCTCTATTGCCATGTTAGTTTCTGTGTATACCCTTAATTACTATTTTAGTTTCTGTGTATACCCTTAATTACTATGTTAGTTTCTGTGTATTCCTTCTATTACCATGTTAGTTTCTGTGTATTCCCCCAAATACCATGTTAGTTTCTGTGTATTCCCTCCATTACCATGTTAGTTTCTGTGTATTCCCTCCAGTACCACGTTAGTTTCAGTGTATTCCTTTCATTCCATGTTAGTTTCCCTGTATTCCCTCCATTACCATGTTAGTTTCTTTGTATTACCTCAAGTGCCACGTTAGTTTCTGTGTATACCGTCCATTACTATGTTAGTTTCTTTGTATGCCCTCCATTACCATGTTAGTTTCTGTGAATCCCCTCCATTACCATGTTAATTTCTGTGTATTCCCTCTATTTCCATGTTAGTTTCTATTTATTCCCTCAAGTACCACGTTAGTTTCTGTGTATTCCCTTCATTACCATGTTACTTTCTGTGTAATCCCTCCATTGCCATGTTAGATTCTGTGTTGTCCCTCCATTGCCATGTAAGTTTCTGTGTATTCCCTACTTTACCATGTTAGTTTATCCGCATACCCTCCATAACCATGTTAGTTTCTGTGTATTACCTCCATTGCCATGTTTGTTTCTGTGTATACCCTCAATAACCATGTTAGTTTCTGTGTATACCCTCAATTACCATGTTAGTTTCTGTGTATACCCTCCATTACCATGCAAATATCTGTGTATTCCCTCCATTCCCATGTTAGATTCTGTGTATATACTCAGAATCATGTTAGTTTCTGTGTATAACCTATGATTCATGTTAGTTTCTTTGTATACCCTTCATTAATATGTTATTTTCTGTTTACTTCCTCCATTTCCATGTTAGTTTCTGTGTATTCCCTCCATTGCCATGTAAGTTTCAGTGTATTCCCTCCATTACTATGTTAGTTTCTGTGTATTCCCTACGTTACCATGTTAGTTTCTATGCATACCTTCATAACCATGTTAGTTTCTGTGTATTACCTCCATTACCATGTAAGTTTCTGTGTATACCCTCAATTACCATGTTAGTTTCTGTGAAGAGCCTCAATTACCATGTTAGTTTCTTTGTATACCCTCCATTACTATGTTAGTTTCTGTTTATTCCCTCCATTACCATGTTAATTTCTGTGTATTCCCTCCAATGCCATGTAAGTTTCTGTGTATTACCTCAAATACCACGTTAGTTACTGTGTTTTCCCTTCATTACCATGTTAGTTTCTGTGAATACCCTCCATTACCATGTTAGTTTCTGTGCATTCCCTTTATTACCGTGTTAGTTTCTGTGTATTCCCTCAAGTACCACGTTAGTTTCTGTGTATTCCCTTTATTACCATGTTAGTTTCTGTGTAATCCCTCCATTGCCATGTAAGTTTCTGTGTGGTCCCTCCATTGCCATGTAAGTTTCTGTGTATTCCCTACGTTACCATGTTAGTTTCTCCGCATACCCTCCATAACCATGTTAATTTCTGTTTATTCCCTCTATTACCATGTGAGTTTCTCTGTATTCCCTTCATTACCATTTTAGTTTCTGTGTATTCCCTCCATTGCCATGTTAGTTTCTGTGTATACACTCCATTACTATGTTAGTTTCTTTGTATACCCTCCATTACCATGCTAGTTTCTGTGTATTCCCTCAAGTACCACGTTAGTTTCTGTGTATTTCCTCTATTATCATGTTAGTTTCTGTGTATTCCCTCAAGTACCACGTTAGTTTCTGTGTGGTCCCTCCATTGCCATGTTAGTTTCTGTGTATTCGCTACGTTACCATGTTAGTTTCTCCGCATACCCTCCATAACCATGTTAGTTTCGGTGTATTCCCTCCATTACCATGTTAGTTTCTGTACATACCCTCCATTGCCATGTAAGTTTCTGTGTATTCCCTCCATTACCATGTTAGTTTCTGTGTAATCCCTCCATTGCCATGTAAGTTTCTGTGTGGTCCCTCCATTGCCATGTAAGTTTCTGTGTATTCGCTCCATCACCATGTTAGTTTCTGTGTATACCCTCCATTACCATGTTAGTTTCTGTGTATTCCATCCATTACCATGTTAGTTTCTGTGTATTTCCTCCATTACTGTGTTAGTTTCTGTGTATTCTCTCTATTACCATGTTAGTTTCTGTGTATTCCCTCCATCACCATGTTAGTTTCTGTGTATACCCTCCATTACCATGTTAGTTTCTGTGCATTCCCTTTATTACCGTGTTAGTTTCTGTGTATTCCCTCAAGTACCACGTTAGTTTCTGTGAGGTCCCTCCATTGCCATGTTAGTTTCTGTGTATTCCCTCCATCACCATGTTAGTTTCTGTGTATACCCTCCATTACCATGTTAGTTTCTGTGTATTCCCTCTATTACCATGTTAGTTTCTGTATATTCCCTCCATTGCCATGTAAGTTTCTGTGTATTCGCTCCATCACCATGTTAGTTTCTGTGTATACCCTCCATTACCATGTTAGTTTCTGTGTATTACCTCTTTTACCATGTTAGTTTCTGTATATACCCTCAATTACTATTTTAGTTTCTGTGTATACCCTCCATTACCATGTTAGTTTCTGTGCATTCCCTTTATTACCGTGTTAGTTTCTGTGTATTCCCTCAAGTACCACGTTAGTTTTTGTGTGGTCCCTCCATTGCCATGTTAGTTTCTGTGTATTCCCTCCATCACCATGTTAGTTTCTGTGTATACCCTCCATTACCATGTTAGTTTCTGTGTATTACCTCTTTTACCATGTTAGTTTCTGTATATACCCTCAATTACTATTTTAGTTTCTGTGTATACCCTCCATTACCATGTTAGTTTCTGTGTATTCCCTCCATTATCATGCTAATTTCTGTGTATTCCCTCCATTGCCATGTTAGATTCTGTGTTTACTCTCAGAATCATGTTAGTTTCTGTGTATAACCTCAGATTCATGTTAGTTTCTTTGTATACCCTCCATTACTATGTTAGTTTCTGTTTATTCCCTCCATTACCATGTGAGTTTCTGTGTATTCCCTCCATTGCCATGATAGTTTCTGTGTATTCCCTTCATTACTATGTTAGTTTCTGTGTATTCCCTACGTTACCATGTTTGTTTCTTTGCATAACCTCCATAACCATGTTAGTTTCTGTGTATTCCCTCCATTACTATGTTAGTTTCAGTGTATTACCTCCATTACCATGCTAATGTCTGTGTATTCCCTCCATTGCTATGTTAGATTCTGTGTATACACTCAGAATCATAATAGTTTCGGTGTATAACCTCAGATTCATGTTAGTTTTTTTTGTATCCCCTCCATTACAATGTTAGTTTATGTTTATTCCCTCCATTACCATGTTAGTTTCTGTGTAATCCCTCCATTGTCATGTAAGTTTCTGTGTATACCCCTCTATTACCATGTTAGTTTGTGTGTAATCCCCCAATTACCAAGTTAGTTTCTGTGTATTACCTCTATTACCATGTTAGCTTCTGTGTATTCCCTCCAATGCCATGTAAGTTTCTGTGTATACCCTCAATTGCGAGGTTAGTTTCTGTGTATTCGCTCCAGCACCAGGGTAGGTTCTGTGTATACCCTCCTTTACCATGTTAGTTTATGTGTATGCCCTCCATTTCCATGTTAGTTTCTATGTATTCCCTCCATTACCAGGTAAGTTTCTGTGTATTTCCTCCACTACCATGTTAGTTTCTGTGTATTCCCTCCATTGCCATGTAAGTTTCTGTGTATTTCCTCCATTACTGTGTTAGTTTCTGTGTATTCTCTCTATTACCATGTTAGTTTCTGTGTATTCCCTCCATCACCATGTTAGTTTCTGTACATTCCCTCCATTGCCATGTAAGTTTCTGTGTATTCCCTCCATTACCATGTTAGTTTCTGTACATACCCTCCATTGCCATGTAAGTTTCTGTGTATTCCCTCCATTACCAGGAAAGTTTCTGTGTATTCCCTCTATTACCATGTTAGTTTTTGTGTATTCCCCCAATTACCATGTTAGTTTCTGTGTATACCCTCCAAGTTTCTGTATATTCCCTACATTGCCATGTAAGTTTCTGTGTATTCCCTCTATTACCATGTAAGTTTCTGTGTATTCCCTCCACTACCATGTTAGTTTCTGTGTATTCCCTCTATTTCCATGTTAGTTTCTGTGTATTCCCTCTATTTCCATGTTAGTTTCTGTGTATTCCCTCTATTGCCATGTTAGTTTTTGTGTATTCCCCCAATTACCATGTTAGTTTCTGTGTATACCCTCCATTACCATGTTAGTTTCTGTGTAATCCCTCCATTGCCATGTTAGTTTCTGTGTATTCCCTCAATTACCATGTTAGTTTCAGTGTATTCCCTCCATTTACAAGTTACTGTCTGGGTATACACTCCATTACCATGGTAGTTTCTGTGTATACCCTCTATTACCATGTTAGTTTTTGTGTATTCCCCCAATTACCATGTGAGTTTCTGTGTATTCCCTCCATCCCCATGTTAGCTTCTGTGTATACCCTCCATTACCATGTTAGTTTCTGCGTAATCCCTCCATTGCCATGTTAGGTTCTGTGTATTCCCTCAATTACCATGTTAGTTTCAGTGTATTCCCTCCATTTACAAGTTACTGTCTGGGTATACACTCCATTCCCATGTAAGTTTCTGTGTATACCCTCCTTTACCATGTTAGTTTCTGTGTATACCCTCAATTACTATGTTAGTTTCTGTGTATACCCCCCATTACCATGCTAATGTCTGTGTATTACCTCCATTACCATGTTTGATTCTGTGTATACAATCAGAATCATGTTAGTTTCTGTGTATAACCACAGATTCATGTTAGTTTCTTTGTATACCCTCCATTACTATGTAAGTTTCTGTTTATTCCCTCCATTACCATGTGAGTTTCTGTGTATTCCCTCCATTGCCATGTAAGTTTCTGTGTATTCCCTCCATTACTATGTTAGTTTCTGTGTATTCCCTACGTTACCATGTTTGTTTCTCTGCATAACCTCCATAACCATGTTAGTTTCTGTGTATTCCCTCCATTACTATGTTAGTTTCAGTGTATTACCTCCATTACCATGCTAATGTCTGTGAATTCCCTCCATTGCCATGTTAGATTCTGTGTATACACTCAGAATCATAAAAGTTTCGGTGTATAACCTCAGATTCATGTTAGTTTCTTTGTATCCCCTCCATTACTATGTTAGTTGATGTTTATTCCCTCCAATACCATGTTAGTTTCTGTGTAATCCCTCCATTGTCATGTAAGTTTCTATGTATTCCCTCCATTACCATGTTAGTTTCTGTGTATTCCCTCCATTGCCATGTAAGTTTCTGTGTATTACCTCCATTACTGTGTTAGTTTCTGTGTATTCCCTGTATTACCATGTTAGTTTCTGTATATTCCCTCCATTGCCATGTAAGTATCTGTGTATTCCCTCCATTACCATGTTTAGTTTCTGTGTATTCCCTCCATTACCATGTTAGTTTCTGTGTAATTCTTCCATTACCATGTTAGTTTATGTGTAATCCCTCCATTGCCATGTTAGTTTCTGTGTATTCCCTCCATCACCATGTTAGTTTCTGTGTATACCCTCCATTTCCATGTTAGTTTCTATGTATTCCCTCCATTTACAAGTTACTGTCTGGATATACACTCCATTACTATGCTAGATTCTGTGTATACCCTCTATTGCCATGTTAGTTTCTGTGTATACCCCTGATTACTATGTTAGTTTCTGTGTATTCCCTCTATTACCATGTTAGTTTTTGTGTAATCCCCCAATTACCAAGTTAGTTTCTGTGTATTCCCTCCATTACTATGTAAGTTTCTGTATATTCCCTCCATTAACCATGTTAGTTTCTGTGTATTCCCTCCATCACCATGTTAGTTTCTGTGTATACCCTCCATTACCATGTTAGTTTCTGTCTATTCCCTCTATTTACAAGTTACTGTCTGGGTATACACTCCATTCCCATGTAAGTTTCTGTGTATACCCTCCATTGCCATGCTAGTTTCTGTGTATTCCCTCTATTACCATGTTAGTTTCTGTGTATTCCCTACATTACCATGTTAGTTTCTTTGTATTCTCTCCAGTACCACGTGAGTTTCTGTGTATACCATCCATTACCACGTTAGCTTCTGTGTATTCCCTCCATTACCTTGTTAGTTTCTGTGTATTCCCTCTATATCCAAGTTAGTGTCTGTGTATTCCCTCCATTGCCATTTTATTTCTGTGTATTCCATCAATTACCATACTAGTTTCCTTGTATTCTTCCTTCCATTACCATGCTAATTTCTGTGTATTCCCTCCATTGCCATGCTAGTTTCTGTGTATACCCTCCATTACCATGTTAGTTTCTGTTTATTCCCTCCATTACCATGTTAGTTTCTGTGTAATCCCTCCATTGCCATGTTAGTTTCTGTGTGGTCCTTCCATTACCATGTTAGTTTCTGTGTAATCCTTCCATTGCCATGTTAGTTTCTGTGTGGTCATTCCATTGCCATGTTAGTTTCTGTGTATTCCCTACGTTACCATGTTAGTTTCTCCGCATACCCTCCATAACCATGTTAGTTTCTGTGTTTTCCCTCCATTACCATGTTAGTTTCTGTGTATTACCTCCATTACCATTTTAGTTTCTGTGTATACCCTTAATTGCGAGGTTAGTTTCTGTGTATTCCCGCCATAACCATGCTAATTTCTGTATATTCCCTCCATTGCCATGTTAGATTCTGTGTATACACTCAGAATAATAATAGTTTCTGTGTATAACCTTAGATTCATGTTAGTTTCTTTGTATAACCTCCATTACCATGTTAGTTTCTGTTTATTCCCTCCATTACCATGTTAGTTTCTGTTTATTCCCTCCATTGCCATGTAAGTTTCTGTGTATTCCCTCCATGACTGTGTTAGTTTCTGTGTATTCCCGCTATTACCATGTTAGTTTCTGTATATTCCCTCTTGTCATGTAAGTATCTGTGTATTCCCTCCATTACCATGTTAGTTTCTGTGTATTCCCTCCATTACCATGTAAGTTTCGGTGTATTCCCTCCATTACCATGTTAGTTTCTGTGTACTCCGTCCATTGCCATCTTAGTTTCCGTGTATTCCCTTTATCACCATGTTAGTTTCTGTGTATACCCTCCATTACCATGTTAGTTTCTGTCTATTCCCTCCATTTACAAGTTACTGTCTGGGTATAAACTCCATTACCATGGTAGTTTCTGTGTATACCCTCTATTGCCATGTTAGTTTCTGTGTATACCCTTAATTACTATTTTAGTTTCTGTGTATACCCTTAATTACTATGTTAGTTTCTGTGTATTCCCTCTATTGCCATGTTAGTTTTTGTGTATTCCCCCAATTACCATGTTAGTTTCTGTGTATTGCCTCCTTTACCATGTTAGTTTCTGTATATTCCCTCTATAAACCATGTTAGTTTCTGTGTATTCCCTCCATCACCATGTTAGTTTCTGTGTATACCCTCCATTCCCATGTTAGTTTCTGTCTATTACCTCCATTTACAAGTTACTGTCTGGGTATACACTCCATTCCCTAGTAAGTTTCTGTGTATACTCTCCATTGCCATGCTAGTTTCTGTGTATTCCCTCTATTACCATGTTAGTTTCTGTGTATACCCTCATTTACCATGTTAGATTTTGTGTATTCCCTCAATTACCATGTTAGTTTCTGTGTATTCCCTATATTATCATGTTAGTTTCTGTGTATTCAATCCATTACCATGCTAGTTTCTGTGTATTCCCTCAAGTACCACGTTAGTTTCTGTGTATTCCCTCTATTATCATGTTAGTTTCAGTGTATTCCCTCAAGTACCACGTTAGTTTCTGTGTAGTCCCTCCATTACCATGCTAGTTTCTGTGTATTTCCTCCATTACCATGTTAGTTTCTGTATAATCCCTCCATTGCTATGTTAGTTTCTGTGTGGTCCCTCCATTGCCATGTAAATTTCTGTGTATTCCCTACGTTACCATGTTAGTTTCTCCGCATACCCTCCATAACCATGTTAGTTTCTGCGTATTCCCTCCATTACCATGTTAGTTTCTGTGTATTACCTCTTTTACCATGTTAGTTTCTGTGTATACCCTCAATTACTATGTTAGTTTTTGTGTATTCCCTTCATTACCATTTTAGTTTCCGTGTATACCCTCCATTACTATGTTAGTTTCTTTGTATGCCCTCCATTACCATGTTAGTTTCTGTGAATACCCTCCATTACTATGTTAATTTCGGGGAATCCCTCTATTTCCATGTTAGTTTCTATTTATTCCCTCAAGTACCACGTTAGTTTCTGTGTATTCCCTTCATTACCATGTTACTTTCTGTGTAATCCCTCCATTGCCATGCTAGATTCTGTGTGGTCCCTCCATTGCCATGTAAGTTTCTGTGTATTCCCTACTATACCATGTTAGTTTATCCGCATACCCTCCATAACCATGTTAGTTTCTGTGTATTACCTCCATTGCCATGTTAGTTTCTATGTATACCCTCAATAACCATGTTAGTTTCTGTGTATACCCTCCATTACCATGTTAGTTTCTGTGTATTCCCTCCATTTACAAGTTACTGTCTGGGTATAAACTCCATTACCATGGTAGTTTCTGTGTATACCCTCTATTGCCATGTTAGTTTCTGTGTATACCCTTAATTACTATTTTAGTTTCTGTGTATACCCTTAATTACTATGTTAGTTTCTGTGTATTCCCTCTATTGCCATGTTAGTTTTTGTGTATTCCCCCAATTACCATGTTAGTTTCTGTGTATTGCCTCCTTTACCATGTTAGTTTCTGTATATTCCCTCTATAAACCATGTTAGTTTCTGTGTATTCCCTCCATCACCATGTTAGTTTCTGTGTATACCCTCCATTCCCATGTTAGTTTCTGTCTATTACCTCCATTTACAAGTTACTGTCTGGGTATACACTCCATTCCCTAGTAAGTTTCTGTGTATACTCTCCATTGCCACGCTAGTTTCTGTGTATTCCCTCTATTACCATGTTAGTTTCTGTGTATACCCTCATTTACCATGTTAGATTTTGTGTATTCCCTCAATTACCATGTTAGTTTCTGTGTATTCCCTATATTATCATGTTAGTTTCTGTGTATTCAATCCATTACCATGCTAGTTTCTGTGTATTCCCTCAAGTACCACGTTAGTTTCTGTGTATTCCCTCTATTATCATGTTAGTTTCAGTGTATTCCCTCAAGTACCACGTTAGTTTCTGTGTAGTCCCTCCATTACCATGCTAGTTTCTGTGTATTTCCTCCATTACCATGTTAGTTTCTGTATAATCCCTCCATTGCTATGTTAGTTTCTGTGTGGTCCCTCCATTGCCATGTAAATTTCTGTGTATTCCCTACGTTACCATGTTAGTTTCTCCGCATACCCTCCATAACCATGTTAGTTTCTGCGTATTCCCTCCATTACCATGTTAGTTTCTGTGTATTACCTCTTTTACCATGTTAGTTTCTGTGTATACCCTCAATTACTATGTTAGTTTTTGTGTATTCCCTTCATTACCATTTTAGTTTCCGTGTATACCCTCCATTACTATGTTAGTTTCTTTGTATGCCCTCCATTACCATGTTAGTTTCTGTGAATACCCTCCATTACTATGTTAATTTCGGGGAATCCCTCTATTTCCATGTTAGTTTCTATTTATTCCCTCAAGTACCACGTTAGTTTCTGTGTATTCCCTTCATTACCATGTTACTTTCTGTGTAATCCCTCCATTGCCATGCTAGATTCTGTGTGGTCCCTCCATTGCCATGTAAGTTTCTGTGTATTCCCTACTATACCATGTTAGTTTATCCGCATACCCTCCATAACCATGTTAGTTTCTGTGTATTACCTCCATTGCCATGTTAGTTTCTATGTATACCCTCAATAACCATGTTAGTTTCTGTGTATACCCTCCATTACCATGTTAGTTTCTGTGTGGTCCCTCCATTACCATGTAAGTTTCGGTGTATTCCCTCCATTACCATGTTAGTTTCTGTGTAATCCGTCCATTGCCATCTTAGTTTCCGTGTATTCCCTTTATCACCATGTGAGTTTCTGTGTATACCCTCTATTACCATGTTAGTTTCTGTATATTCCCTCTTGTCATGTAAGTATCTGTGTATTCCCTCCATTACCATGTTAGTTTCTGTGTATTCCCTCCATTACCATGTAAGTTTCGGTGTATTCCCTCCATTACCATGTTAGTTTCTGTGTAATCCGTTCATTGCCATCTTAGTTTCCGTGTATTCCCTTTATCACCATGTTAGTTTCTGTGTATACCCTCCATTACCATGTTAGTTTCTGTCTATTCCCTCCATTTACAAGTTACTGTCTGGGTATAAACTCCATTACCATGGTAGTTTCTGTGTATACCCTCTATTGCCATGTTAGTTTCTGTGTATACCCTTAATTACTATTTTAGTTTCTGTGTATACCCTTAATTACTATGTTAGTTTCTGTGTATTCCCTCTATTGCCATGTTAGTTTTTGTGTATTCCCCCAATTACCATGTTAGTTTCTGTGTATTGCCTCCTTTACCATGTTAGTTTCTGTATATTCCCTCCATTAACCATGTTAGTTTCTGTGTATTCCCTCCATCACCATGTTAGTTTCTGTGTATACCCTCCATTCCCATGTTAGTTTCTGTCTATTACCTCCATTTACAAGTTACTGTCTGGGTATACACTCCATTCCCTAGTAAGTTTCTGTGTATACTCTCCATTGCCATGCTAGTTTCTGTGTATTCCCTCTATTACCATGTTAGTTTCTGTGTATACCCTCATTTACCATGTTAGATTTTGTGTATTCCCTCAATTACCATGTTAGTTTCTGTGTATTCCCTATATTATCATGTTAGTTTCTGTGTATTCCATCCATTACCATGCTAGTTTCTGTGTATTCCCTCAAGTACCACGTTAGTTTCTGTGTATTCCCTCTATTATCATGTTAGTTTCAGTGTATTCCCTCAAGTACCACGTTAGTTTCTGTGTAGTCCCTCCATTACCATGCTAGTTTCTGTGTATTTCCTCCATTACCATGTTAGTTTCTGTATAATCCCTCCATTGCTATGTTAGTTTCTGTGTGGTCCCTCCATTGCCATGTAAATTTCTGTGTATTCCCTACGTTACCATGTTAGTTTCTCCGCATACCCTCCATAACCATGTTAGTTTCTGCGTATTCCCTCCATTACCATGTTAGTTTCTGTGTATTACCTCTTTTACCATGTTAGTTTCTGTGTATACCCTCAATTACTATGTTAGTTTTTGTGTATTCCCTTCATTACCATTTTAGTTTCCGTGTATACCCTCCATTACTATGTTAGTTTCTTTGTATGCCCTCCATTACCATGTTAGTTTCTGTGAATACCCTCCATTACTATGTTAATTTCGGGGAATCCCTCTATTTCCATGTTAGTTTCTATTTATTCCCTCAAGTACCACGTTAGTTTCTGTGTATTCCCTTCATTACCATGTTACTTTCTGTGTAATCCCTCCATTGCCATGCTAGATTCTGTGTGGTCCCTCCATTGCCATGTAAGTTTCTGTGTATTCCCTACTATACCATGTTAGTTTATCCGCATACCCTCCATAACCATGTTAGTTTCTGTGTATTACCTCCATTGCCATGTTAGTTTCTATGTATACCCTCAATAACCATGTTAGTTTCTGTGTATACCCTCCATTACCATGTTAGTTTCTGTGTGGTCCCTCCATTGCCATGTAAGTTTCTGTGTATTCCCTACTTTATCATGTTAGTTTATCCGCATACCTTCCATAACCATGTTAGTTTCTGTGTATTACCTCCATTGCCATGTTAGTTTCTATGTATACCCTCAATAACCATGTTAGTTTCTGTGTATACCCTCCATTACCATGTTAGTTTCTGTGTATTCCCTCCATTACCATGCTAATGTCTGTGTATTCCCTCCATTGCCACGTTAGATTCTGTGTATACACTCAGAATCATAATAGTAACGGTGTATAACCTCAGATTCATGTTAGTTTCTTTATATCCCCTCAATTACTATGTTAGTTTATGTTTATTCCCTCTATTACTATGTTAGTTTCTGTGTATTCCCTCCATTACCATGTTAGTTTCTGTATAGTCCCTCCATTGCCATGTAAGTTTCTGTGTATTCCCTCCTTTGCCATGTTAGTTTCTGTGTATTCCCTCCATTACCATGTTAGTTTCTGTGTATTGCCTCCTTTACCATGTTAGTTTCTGTATATTCCCTCCATTAACCATGTTGGTTTCTGTGTATTCCCTCCAGTACCACGTTAGTTTCAGTGTTTTCCCTTCATTCCATGTTAGTTTCCATGCATTCCCTCCATTACCATGTTAGTTTCTTTGTATTCTTTCCAGTACCACGTAAGTTTCTGTGTATTCCCTAAAGTACCACGTTAGTTTCTGTGTATTCCCTTAATTACCATTTTAGTTTCTGTGTAATCCCTCCATTGCCATGTTAGTTTCTGTGTATACCCTCCATTACCATGTTAGTTTCTGTGAATACCCTACATTACCATGTTAGTTTCTGTGTATTCCCTCTATTACTATGTTAGTTTCTGTGTATTCCCTCAAGTACCACGTTAGTTTCTTTGTATTCCCTTCATTACCATGTTAGTCTCTGTGTAATCCCTCCATTGCCATTTTAGTTTCTGTGTATTCCCTCCATTACCATGTTAGTTTCTGTGTATTCCCTCCATTACCATGTTAGTTTCAACTGCTCCGTTCAAATGCAGATATTTAAGATTAATTAATATTTCAACCCCTGTAGGATATCAAAATAATTCGAATCAAAATTCATCAAATGTTATGAATGAGATTGTTTCCTTATATATGCTTCGCATTACTCTGAATCATAAATCAGCTAGCGCATCATTTCTTCATCAAAACTATTTTAAAGCATTTTTAAGACAGAGAGGGAACACCCACTACTATTAGTTTATCGATATTCAGCCAATTTATATGGCTAAAACAAACAAAATGTTATTTTCATTAAATATTTAGACTATATAAAACACTTCAACTTTAAATATCTATCACGCGAGTCCTTCCTCAAACATTTATCTGGATCTTCAACGATAACGTACAAAGAGCATGATAAGTAAATCAACAAGACTATCCAAATTATTTTTCTAACTAGAGTCTCTCAGACATGAGCCAAGGGATAAAATTGTCTTGAACCAAGACAAATTTGCATCTTATTTCGAAAAAACCCCATCAATATTTGTTACTCTAAAATTTCAAGAAAGGGCAGAACATGCACCATTCATACTTAGTGGTATCAATCAATGTAGGTGCCTTGCAAAAGAGAAAGTTTTGCGTTGAACATTGCCATGGCAATATAGCATACTATGAATGAACTAATTAAAAAGAAACAAATTTATTAAACCATTAAAAGATAATATCTTTATAATACTAATAAAATAACCAACAATGAGACAAAAATATTATAACATTTGTAAAGAAGTAATTACACTTTTAAATGGCCAATACGTGGGTCCATTGTCCGTGGGCACCTTCATGTGACATTAACTGTGGCGAGACCCTAAACTCGAAACAAACAAATACTTTATGATTATTTGTATGTAAATTCTCTGTTGCACTTTTTGTATGAGTGTAAAAGGAATAAGTCACATTTTTTCGCAGATATCTATGACATTGTGGTATCATCTGGAGGAATGGGTCAAGGTCACATTCCGGCAGGAGCATTATTGGAAATGTTAAGAATCACCCGAAAAGGTAAACACTTTTTAACTCGTAATCATAATGA